>NC_143480.1:12172689-12472689 GCF_027475165.1 Benincasa hispida | reverse complement strand
AACCCTTCCGAGAAATGTGGTGATTATATACACATTTCGCACGTCTTTCTTTTTGAAGACGACTGATTTTCTGTACAACAAATCTAGTTGAAGTTACCTATCAAAATAATGATAATGTTGACATGTAATTTATTGTGAATGACCTACCTCCCATTCTTCACTCAATCGTTCATTGACGAACGATGTCCAATGATCTTGCTCTATATGAGAATATTGTTGGGGTGGAAATTGCAAGACCGAGGGTTCATCCTTAAATGAAAGTATGAACTTTTGAGTCAACATTGTCTTGAAAGTTCGAAACTTCCTAGATGCAGATGTTAGTATACAATGTTTGAACTTAGAGTCCACATTGAATGATATCTGCACAATGAAAAAGTAGTTAAATAATAAACTAATAAACTATTATGTATATGAATTAAAAGTTTAGAAAACATACCGTTATACCATAAAAAAAGTTTGTCTTTTAAATGGTTTGGAACTTTTTTCCAAGAATCATACATTATAGGAATTTTTTGTCAAACACAAACTCCTATATAACTCTGCATCTTCTTTGCTCCAGATCCAACTGGTTGTCCATGTTCATTATAATCGATGGTCAACCGTTGTCCAGATGTCTTTATTTGTGCCAACTCAGACATTGTAGTTGGGCCACATGGTATACTTATTCTGCTATGTTTTTGTGGGATCATATTTCTATCATCCTCGCTGCTACTTGTTGAAGTTTCCATGTCAATCTGAAAAAAAAAAACAAAAAACAAAAAACATTACTCACACAAAAAACATATCATCCTCGCTGCTACTTGTTTCTTCTTCAAGTTCATAAAATGTTCTGAAACAATAAAGAAACAATTGCATAACACTTCTATTTCTCAAAAATTACGAAATGACACCACAAATCCCTACACTACCCTACGTGAAGAATGTCTAAAGAAACCTACAATGAGAGTTTTGAAGTATTAAACTAGAACAAAAAACTTGAAGTAAACAAACCCAAATACCCATTTTGCCTATTTCTTCTTTGAAAAAAACAACACAATAATAAAAGTATGAGTACAATCTTAAATCATACAACACTTCAGTTTTAGGTTCTGAAAGTTATTATTTTACTACATGGGATATGCATAGATGAAACAAAGCATGAGATAGAACTTCTTCAAGTAACTTCATCAATGTTCTTGTCCAACAATGCTTACATCCATCAACTTTAAGGCTTATATCATACAATAATTGCAGTAAACATTCCAAAAGCTTATTGATAAAATTGTGAAATCCTGTTTTCTTGATTAGGTGAATCCACAAAAATTTAACAAAAGGTTCAAGCATTATGCATGAAAATTTAATAGCAAAAATGGCTACATCTTCACCTTCCAAGTTATTTATATAAATTATGTGAAGAAACTTGAGCGCTGCATCAATTGTAGAAATCCAAGCATCTAAATTATAGGGATTAAGTTCAAATTACAAACCACAAATACTAAATTTTAACTATATAACATTGGTTCCACCATGTACAAGTAAAACTACAACAAGAGTACTGGGATGGGTCACTCCATTTTTCAAATTGAACCCCAATTTGTTTAACAGAAGCAATAAAATAAACGACAATGAACTCAATTAGGCATCAATTTATTTCAGTCAAACAATACAATGAGGTAACCGATTCTCATACTAACGGACTCACTGTCAAATACGACCAGTAAAAAATGGATATAAGAAAATATCATACTAACGGACGACTCACTAGCATACAAACAATATATAAGATAAGCATCAATTCATTTCAGTAAAAAAAAATGGATATAAGAAAATATCATACTAATGGACGCGATGGAGATCGACCACGACAGAGATGACCGACGACTCACTGGCAGAGACGACCGACGACTCACTGGCAGAGACGACCGACAATCGACGATCGACTGGCAGATTTGTACCCACGGCTACAGATCTAAACATTGATTTGTACCCACGGCTACAGACTTGAAAATGACAAGACTAACAGAAATAAATTCTTGAATATTCCAAAAAAATATTAGGCTCTTCCGACCTACCTACCAAGGAACGAATATTAATTACATAGAAAGAAGCGTGGTCAGTCGGTCCGACGGTCGATCAGTGAGTCGGTTAGTTTTCCATTGCAAACGTTTCTCAAGAACCAAACATAAACGATACACAAAGAATTACAACATAGAGAAGGAACAATGATTCGTTGATTGTAATAAAGAACACTGCCAAAGTAACAAAATCCAATTGAAAATCTAATGCAAACAAAAAAACAAAAAATCAGAAACTCACAACTCCACCGGAAGTGTAAGTAATGATGGTGAATTTATGGTAGCTCAGATCGACGGTTGGAGACTGAAGGACAACGGACGGCAAACTTGATGGAGACTGATGGAGACCGAAGGACGACCGGCGAACAACCACAGACGGACGGACGGTGAAGGAGATCGATTAGGGTTTGGGTAAGAGAGAAATGGAGGCTGACGTGCACGATAGGGTAAAGATGAAAGGGATAAAGCGGGCGGGCGAGCAGTATTTAATTTTTTAATAAAATAAGAAAAAAATATTTACACCTTTAATGTCGGTTTAAAACCGACATTAAAGCCCATCTTCAATGTTGGTTTAAAATCAACATTAAGATCATTTTAAAAAAAAAAAATCGACATTATACATCTGATTTCACTTTTTCCAATTGACATTAAAGCCTGAAATTCTTCTAGTGAATGTAATGAATTTAGTCAAAATTTGTAAAGAAATACTGCAGAAAACAAGAGAATCTGATTGAGATATGTTGTTGAGTATGGTTTCTGATTTCTGTCATAGTCATAATATTGAAGTCCTTAAAATGGATTGTCTATTTCTAATTCGAGGTCGACAAAAGCAAAATTCTCAACCAATTACAAATTTACATCATTATCGTGTTGAAGTTTTCTATGCCATCATTGATATGAAATTTCAAGAGCTGAATAATCATTTTATTGAAACAAATACAAAATTGCTTCTATGTGTGGCATGCCTAAATTCGAGTAATTCATTTGTTTCTTTTGATAAAAAAAACTTAGTTAACTTGCTCAATTTTACCCAAAAGACTTTTCAGCTATTGAACTCTTTATGCTTGAGAATCAACTTCAAAATTATAATATTGATATGTGTTCAAATATTGAGTTTGTTGAGCTAAAAAGCATATGTGATATTGTAGTAAAAATGGTCATCATGAATAAGACAAAGTCTATCTATTAGTTTACAAATTCCTCACCTTAGCGTTGATTTTACCGGTTGTCACAACTAACGTAGAAAAAACATTTTCTGCTATGTATATTGTGAAGACTTGATTGTGCAATCAAATAGGAGGTCAATTGGTGAATAATTGTCTTACTATATTGAAAAAGATTTATTTGATAAGTTAGATACTGAAGTTATCATAGATCGATTTCAAAACATGAAAATTTGTAGATAACAACTGTAATGTATTAAATTAGTTAATTTAAGAAGTTATGAACACTTTTTTTACATTCATTTATATACTTATACATGTAGTACCTTCTATATAGAATTTCTAACTCCGTCAGGGTTTGTGTATTCCATTAGATTGCCCATAATTTACCTACAAATTATTATTATTATTATTTGAAATATCTTAATCTAGATGGGAGATGGAAATTGTTCCAACAATAAAAGCAATAGTTAGGTGTTGGACCGAACCTATATATTTCCGGGTATTATAAAAATTTATTACTGCGCAAGTTGACATGGGGCGGCGGCATTTCGTAATTTAGACCATTGATTCACATGAAAGACGAAATGGGATTGAGAGGCATTTAGTTCCTTCTAGCAGATAGGTTTCTGTGAAAAAAAACTTTGTTTACACACCGAAAAAACAAAAAACAAAGAGATGGGAAATCCAAAAAACCTTCTCTTGCTTTGCTTCATTCTCATATTCATGGTTTCAACCACCATTTCTCAAATAGAAATCAAGACCCACTTATGTTCAAACAGCGGCAACTACACTAGCAACAGCATTTACAAGCAAAATCTCGACGCCCTCCTTTCCTCCATCGCCTCCAACACCGAAATCGATTACGGGTTCTACAATTTCTCTGCCGGACAGCAACCCGACAAGGTGAACGCCATCGCCCTTTGCCTGGCCGATCTGACGGTGGAGAAATGCAGGAGCTGTATTCAAAATTCAACTCGAAGGATTCTAGAGGATTGTCCCAACCAAAAGGAAGCTGTCGGATGGTACACCGATTGCATGATTCGTTACTCAAATACATCAATATTTGGCGTTGGGAGCGAACAAGTGCTTAGCCCAACTTTTGTTTCCGGTCGGACTGCATCAGACGTAGTTGGGTACACTCAATCACTCAGCAGTTTGTTGCAAAGACTGAGAAGTGAAGCTGCGTCTGGGGATTCTAGACGCAAATTTGCTGCGGGGAAAATTGCAGCCCCAAATTTGGATACCATATTTGGGTTTCTTCAATGTACTCCCGATTTGTCCTCTATGGATTGCGAGAATTGTCTTCTGAAGACCGCTGAAAGAGTTCCGAATGGAAGTACAGGAACCAGGATATTTTCGATCAGCTGTTTCTTGAGATATGAGACTAACGATCTTTTCTACAACACTCTGTCGCCGCCTCCCTCTGCTGGTGACGCTCCTCCCCCACCCATGTCGCCACCGCCACCGCCACCGCCAGGTACCTTCTCTTTTTGTGGGTTCTTTCTGAATTTAGATAAGCGCTAACAAAGCCTCCGATCTTAATTTTTTTTTGTAGGAAATACTTCTAGAACTGTCATTATCGTTGTCCTGTCCATCGTTCCAGCCATCATTGTCGTTGTTGCCACTTTTTTCATTTGAGGTTGAGGAAGCGAAAAAACAGAAAATCAACAGACAAATTTGAAGGTGAGTGGTTTATGAATCCTCCGTTTTCTTAGATGGGCAGTTTTGATTTGACTGTGTGATTCTATAATTATAAAATTTGAATGGATCGGTTCTTGTTTTAATTTACCACGCTCAGGTGTTGCTATTGGGGATACCACTGACGAAATTAGCAGTGTGGAGACAATTCAATTTAATTTTGAAACTATTAAAATTGCAACAAACGACTTCTCAAGTGAAAACAAGCTCGGACAGGGTGGATTTGGAGCTGTTTACAAGGTATAGAATGGATTAAGGAATAGAGCTTAAGGAGGAAATTAATTTTAATTGTAACTAGAAATGAAAGTTTTTATTTTCAGGGTAAGCTAGCTAATGGACAACCTATAGCAGTGAAGAGGCTTGCAAGTAATTCACAACAAGGAGATGTTGAATTCAAAAATGAAGTCCTTTTGGTGGTCAAGCTTCAACATCGAAACTTGGTTAGGCTGGGATTTTGCTTGCAAAGAACTGAAAGGCTTCTCGTATAAGAGTTTATACCAAATGCCAGTCTTGACCAATTCATATTTGGTATACTCATTTTCTACATTCTTCTTCCTTTGACTTTATAGTTTATACTATCACATTGGAAAAGTTATCTTTTTCATAGAATTGATGTATTAATACATATAAGTTATCTTTTTCATAGAATTGATACAAAACCATTTATATGTATGGACGGTGATGTAGATTTTAGAAAAAGGACACAATTAGACTGGGTAAGACGGTTCAAAATCATAAATGGCATTGCACGAAGACTTCTTTACCTTCATAAAGATTCTTGCCTTCGAATCATTCATCGTGCTCTCAAAGCTAGTAATATTTTGTTGGATGAGGAAATGAACCCAAAGATTGCTGATTTTGGTATGACAAGATCGTTTGAAGTAGATGAAACTCAAGGCAATACAAGTAGAATTGTGGAAACACAGTAAGTAGAAGTACAAAATTGTTTATTTTTCTTTATAGTATATATCAATAATTAGTTTTTTTATCATATTTATTTTTATAGTGGCTATATGGCTCTAGAGTATTTAATGCATGGCCAGTTTTCAGTTAAATCGGATGTCTTTAGCTTTGGTATTTTAATTCTTGAAATCGTGAGTGGCAAAAAAAATAGTTGCTTTCGCAATGGAGAAAAAATAGAAGATCTCTCCAGCTTTGTAAGTATAGCCCCATTGACAAAGTTTATAACTTTCTATTTTCTATCACGATAATGGTTTTAGTTTTTTTCCTCTAGTTTTAGACAAAAAAAATTTCTCCCCTTTTTTCAAATCAAGTTTTGAAATATCATAAATATAAGGGTTGTTTTAAAATAAACAAAAATGAACTAACTTATTTACAAGTTAACTAACTTATTTACCAAAGCTTGCTGTAGATTTGACAAATTAATTTTAAAAAAGTAGGCTCATTGCCCAAAATTTATTACTTTCACAAAATTGGTAAAAAAACAAGTCCAACTCACGAAATGTTGAAAAAACCGATTCACCTGATATATTTGATATATACCTGAAACACACTATTGATGTACCCGATACATTGATACTTATCTTTGATACATTTGATACACTGCTAATATGAATCTGATACACTTGATACACTACTAATATATATTTGGTACACCTGACTTGATAAATAGTTGATACATTATTGATAGACATTTTTTATATATTATTAATACACAGTTGAAAATGATTAGTTATTTAAATATATATATTTGAAAAAAAATCATAAAACAGAACATCAGAGTAGACGGTAAGTTCGTAATTGTGGGTAATGTTTACAAAAACCAAATTCAGCGCAATTCATTATCTAATTGGAGAATGAATTGGCAGCCGGGATGAGTGGGTTGACGTTTGAGGATGATGAAAGTTATGAGTTTGGGAAGGGGAATTTCACCGAGCATGCTTGTAGGTATTGTGGGGTTTCGAACAATAAATTATAAATGAATACATGACACAACAGTCAATGATTTTACTTTTGTAATTCAAAGCATCGACTCACCAGACGCGGAATAGGATTTTCTACCAAAAAATAGGTGCTTAGATCGTGTACCGGGTACACGATTCTCTGGCCACCTAGCACGCCCAGTCAGCATGGCAGTCATGTAGGTTTGACTGCGGGAATCGTGTACCGGTACACTATTTCCATGCTTTAAAAGCTCCGTCTGACCCTTCTTCTTCCTCACCGAAACGCCTGTTCTTATTCCCTACCGCTGTCGATTCCTCACCAAAACCATCGTTGATTTTCCTCATTGAAGCCTTTATTTCACCGAAATCTTTCAAAACTTTGATTTTGCTCGACTTTCAGTCCTCCATTTGATCTTCACCGAGTCTAGTGGTCGTATTGCTCGATTTTCCTACATTTTTTGCTGCCGAATTTTGCTTGGTATATTTTTTTCTCTAGTTGGACTGATCTGTATTTATATGTATGTTTTTGCATGTTTTTGGGCTGAATTTTACTTGGTATATTCCTACATTTTTGTATAGTCTATGTATGTATAGTTTATGCATAGTTATAGTTTATGTATGTGTAAATAGTTATAGTTTATGTTTGTGTAAATAGTTATAGTTTATGTATAAATAGTTATAGTTTATGTATAGTTATAGTTTATGTATGTATAGCTTATGTATGTATAGTTTATGTATGTATAATTTATTTATGTATGTATGTATGTATGTATGTATTTATAGTTTATGTATAATTATGTATGTATAGTTTATATATGTATGTATTTATGTATATATAGTTATAGTTTATGTATGTATGTATAGTTTATGTAAGTATGTATAATTTATTTATGTATGTATAAACTATAGTTTATGTATAGTTTATGTTTATTTATGTATGTATAATTTATGTATAATTTATGTATGTATAATTTATGTATAGTTATGTATGCATAATTTATGTATGGTGTATTATATAGTTTATATATTATTGATTTAAACTTAGAAAACTTAGAAAACTTAGAAAACTTAGAAATTAGAATATTAATATTTTTTTTTGTCAACTATAACAGTTGAAAAAAACATAATAAATATGTCAATGCGTCCTGAAGATTTAGTAATTCTTGAACCTGGAAATGATGGAGATAGTGACATCGACATTGAAGTAGATTAATTATTTGGAAACAACGGTAGTGGTGAATAAGATCTTGAGTTGGCACCGTCGGAAATATTCAACCAAATAAATTGGGAAATGACAAATTCAACGTTTGAACTAGGGTCTACTTTGGAAGAAAGGAATGTAGGAGTAGATAACTATAGTTTAATACAGAAGGGAATGTTATTTAATACCAAAGAAGATTTACATCTTGTTGTAAAAAATATTGTGTTACGGAATACTACGAAATTGTCGTAGTGGAATCAAATCAGGACCTTTGGTACGTTAAATGTAAATCCTGGAGTGACGGGTGTGCTTGGAGGCTACGGGCATGTCGGCGCAAAAGTCATGGGATGTTCGAAATCACATGTAAAACCCTAACCTTAATTCAGAAAGAAGGGAAAAATAAAATACTAAAAATAAAGGAGAATATAATTAAAATTATGAATGAAAAATATAAATTAAATTAAGAGGAAGTTGGGTGGAATTTAGGGAAAATTTTGATAAATTAAGAAATTTATTAATAATTAACCAACAATAACGTATATAGCTATGAATAAGTGGGCAAAATTGGGAAAGATTAATAAGGGAGTGGAAGCTAGCGGATTCGGGGGACAAAGGAAATTAGATAACTTTTCGTTTGGAAACTGTTCATTGGAAGGCTTGGAAGGTTGAAATTAATAATTTGAAGGTGGGAAGAATTTGGATACCTTTTGTACGGAGACTGTTCATTGGGAGATTTGGAGGTGAAAATTAATTATCAGTGTATGGGGTAAGTTAAAAAATTAAAAAGAAAAGTGGAATCCACGTGTCGCAAGTAGTGAGGGTAACCCACTAGCGAGATTGGAGGAAGTTGGAGAGAACGGAGAGAGCGAGATTTGAACGAGAGAATGGGAGAGAGAGAGACTGGTTGAGCGAGAGAATGGGAGAGAGCGAGAGACTGGGAGAGAGAGCGAAGTTAGAGAGATTGGAGAGAGCGAGATCCCTAGCGAGAAACTTGGAGAGAGCGACACTGCCGAGAGCTAAATGAGCGAGAAAGTTGGAGAGAGCGAGATTTGGACATAATGATGTGTTTTAAGGAAGGTAATGCGATCTTTGATTTTTTTATAATTAAGTCAAAAATTAAGCAATTTAGGTGGCAAAAGGAGATTTCATGCAGAAACTTAAGGATTAAAATGCACGGCCAAGATTACATGCCATAGGAGTAATTTTGGTTGACAAACTTAAAATTAGACAACTCAAAAGCTCAGTTAACCCCAGTAATTTAAAAGAGGCCACTTGTAGGACGTGTTGTCACATAGAGAAAAGTTGAAAACGAATATAAATAGGAGGCTTTGGCTGAAGAATTAAACTCATTCTCAAACAAATTCCAGTAGTAATAGTCGTGTGGAGAGAGTGAGGTAGTTCTGTGAGTTTAAAAGAGAAAAGCTCGAGGGAGGTCTGCCCAAATTTCCTTCTAAGAGGGAAAGCTTATTGTGAGTGTTATAGTTTTGATAGTTAACATATGTTTCGAGTGTTATAGTTTTGATAGTTAACATATGTTGTGAGTGTTATAGTTTTGATAGTTAACATATGTTGTGAGTGTTACATTGCTTTTAGTAATTCAGTAGATGTTGTGCGTATTATATTGCATTAGAAAATACCATCCCTGCTAGCATGATAATTTTGCTAGGTTAGTATGCATGGTAAATGTTATGCCACTTCAGAGCATCATTTGTTAGCATGATAGTTAGGTAAAGTCAGTATATTTGGTGAATAGTACGTGCTTTGTTAGTCAGAAAGTACAGTGAGTAACTTGATATACTGTGGGTGTTATACCTTTTTGTTAGCACTGTGTCTTTGATAAATCAGTACGTAATGTGAATATTATAGTTGTATAACCTGAACATCACAATCTGGAGATGTTAGAATTTGCTATCCTATGAATTATAGGGTTTGCCGTCATCTCTCGCAAGCATTACAGTAAAGTCCATTGTGAATATTCACTTAAGTTAAAAGAGAAGTGCATCGTAAATACTGTGAAGCCATTGTTTGTGTATGACTATGAAAACTGCGATTATGCCCAGGATGTGGTTAGCATGCTTAACAAAAGGTGCTTGGCAGGAAATAATGGTCGACTTCGGTCGGCGGGAAATAATGGTCGGCTTCGGTCGGCGGGAAATAATAGTCGGTGACGACCGGCAGGATATATGGTCAAGTACCTAAGCATTGCTAGCAGGATAAATAAAATGGTCGATGTGCACATTGGCGGAAATTGGGGTCATAGGAAGGTTTTCATAGGTGATTGTATTGTTTGATGATATGATATGTTTGCTATGTGTTGATGTTAGAATACAAATTAGTAGCTGCGTGATTATGCCATTGATTGCACTTGAGTTCAGTGTGAGTGCCAACATGTGATTGGTTTCCCAAAATGATGATTTTCAAAATGATTTTCATCTTAAAAAGAACCACTCACTAGGCTTAGTAGCTCACACTCTTCAAATTGTTTTCCTAACCCCCCTGGTAGCAGAGCGGAGTGTTCAACAAAGAGTCTACCACCCACCACCATCAACTAAAAGCTCGGAAAACTCTCGGGGCACGGCTCAGATCATGTGTTAAAAGAATCGATAAGAGGATTAAATTACATATATAGATAAATAGGTGGAGTATTGTAACCTTTTAATTGGCTGTATAGATTAATAAGTGGGATAATGAGAACTTATTTATTACATGTATAAATAAATAGGTAAATGTTGTAAACCCATTGTAATCATAATAAATAGAGAAAACAATATTTAGTACAAATATTGTCTTAGAAGGGTTATAATCACTCTCATGCTCCCTTCCCGGTCTTAGGGATTTAAGGCTTGGGAGGGGGTGTGACATCACAAAACTTCAAGGAGAACACTCATGTTTATTTTCAGAGTTGACACAGGATCATTCACAGATGGATTCAAATTTCATGAGTATCGAAATTCAGAATTTGGTTAGAGCTGATCCTGGAGTACCTGTGGCCCTACTTCAAGAAGCCATTAAAAGACAATATGGCTATAATGTCAATTATAGACGGGTGTGGCAAGCCAAGAGAAAAGAGTTAATTGCTATGTTTAGCGACTGGGAGAAATCATATTCAGAGCTTCCATATTGGCTGAGTGTTGTTGTTCATTACAACCCAGGAACACGAATAGACTGGTTTTTCATTCTATCTGATATGCCAGGTATGACTATTTTTGGACGAATTTTTGGTCTTTAGGTCCTGCAAGAGAAGGGTTCAACCATTGTAGGCCATTAATCCAGATTGATGAAACTCATCTATATGGAAAGTATAAGGGGAAATTATTAACAGCCTTATCTGTTGATGCAAACGGACATATATTTTCCCTTACTTTTGCTATCGTAGAAGGTGAGAATTCGTCCAATTGGCCATGGTTTTTGTGGGCATTGTGTGAATATGTTACCCAAAGAGAGGATATTTGCTTGATTTCTGACAGACATAAGGGCATTCTTGCTGCAATTAATAATGAAGAAATTGGTTGGAGTGAACCCAGAGCGTACCACCGATATTGTCTTCGCCATGTTGCCAGTGATTTCAATACAAAATACAAATTGAAGAAACTAAAAAATTTGGTGTTTAAGGCCGGAAATCAACACCAAAGGCGTAAGTTCATTCGGTGCATGAAAGAATTGAAACAATTGCACCCTGAATGTCTTGAATTTTTTTCAGACATTGACTTGGAAAAATGGACATAGTCACATGACAGTGGGTACCGCTACGGGTGGATGACTAGCAATGCAGTTAAATGCATGAACGGAGTTTTTAAAGGTGCTAGAATGTTACCCATTACTTCTTTGATTAGGCTAACATTTTATTGCACAATATTGTATTTTGAACACCGGAGACAAGAAATCAGTGAAGCACTCGATCGTGGACATATATATACATAATATGCCCTAAAGAAACTGAAGAGGTGGGAAAAAGGAGCATCGGCACATACGGTGACATCCATTGACAGGGAAAGTCAAACTTTCGAAGTACAAACTGGCATAAGTATGATTTCTCCCTACAAAGGACATCACACCAAAGTTTTAAGCTTGAAAGAAGGGACATCTTCTTGCAATAAGTGGCAATCATTCAAGATTTCATGCTCTTATGTAATTGCAGTTTGTAATTACATGCGTATGACATACCTACTACTTATTGATGAATGCTACAAATTGTCCGATTTCAAGCATTGTTACGAAGGCCGCTTCCATCCAATTCAACACCCAGATTATTGGCTAGAATTATCATTTACAGAAGTTCGTCCAAATGCGGACTTACTCAGAGAACAAGGTCAGCCAAAAAGTACGCGAATTCATAATGACATGGATTGGAGAAAAGCAAGCCAAAAAGTGTGATGTACAATTTGTAAAAGAGGACATAACAGACGCACTTGTCCATACCGTACACTGGGTGCTTCATCGTCTTCGGGTCATTAGGATTTTTATTTTTTTAATTTTTTACTTGTATTCGTATTTATAATTTTCATGTAATTGTATATTTCATGTATTTGTATTCTTTATGTATTTATAATGAATTTATGTAATGAATTTATTTAATAAACTTATTTTATGTAATTGTATTTTCTTATGTACTTTTTATGTATCTTTTATGTTATCGATTCTATTATGTAATATAATTTGAACTTTGTATGTAATGGAGCCAGGTTCTTCTAATCCTGTCCAATTGTACCAACAAAACACACATCGTTCACAGGCAGTATGGGATAGTTCGTCCACTATATTGTTGAGTTGTTGAAGGAGGGAGGCGACTGCGTAAAGTATATCCCATTTGATCATCGCATTATTCCATACGTTCAGGAGGCGGGTTTTCTTGGGGTTGCACAGATTGGTTTCATCTAGCTTGATTGGCACCTGATTACTACTCTAGTTGAGTGCTGGAGACCAGAGACCCACACATTTCACCTGCCCTGTAGGGAATGCATTATTATGCTGCAGGATGTTGCCGTACAATTTGGGTTAAGAGTGGATGGGCAACCACTGACAGGATCACTACAGTATGACTGGAAGAACGTCTGTGAAGAGCTCTTAGGCATTCTACCAGAGGATCTGAAAGGATCAAGATTGAGTATCTTTTGGTTGGCGTCCCAGTTTCTCGAATTACCTCTCGATGTGAAAGACATCAGCGTACGTAGGTACGCACGAGCATACATCCTGCAACTTATTGGAGGATTTTTATTTGCCGACAAGTCAAATACTCTGTGCATCTCATGTTCCTCCCATTATTGTCTGATTTTGAGCACGTTGGTATGTACTCGTGGGGTGGTGCATGTCTTGCATGGTTGTACAGAGAACTTTGTCGGGCTTCCAATGCACAAGCGTTGGAAATAGCGGGGCCACTAATACTATTACAAGTGTGGGCTTATAATTGATTTCCAATCGTAGCACTACAAGTCCAGGCCCCAGATCATCGGCCACTTAGTGCCAGGTATTATTTTATTTATATATTTATTTTGTTACCATTTTATGTAAGAATATAAATTAATTGTATTTTTTATAATTTTAGATGCAGTGATGTATTAGCTGCCTCTGAACAGTCAGCAAATATATTGCTCGTGTACAAAAAAAACATTCGACATGTTGATGCCCAATCAGGTAGTAAATATGTATATAAATGAATATTTTAAAAAATTTATATGTATACTTATTATTTTTTTTTTTTGTCAGGTTATTTGGACACCATACTCACAGATTTGGTCATCCTTACCTGATTATTGTCGTGATGGTGAAGACATCTGGTTGACGATTAGCCCTCTTATATGCTTCCATATAGTAGAGTGGCATCATCTAGATCGTGTGCTGAGACAGTTTGGGATGTGACAAATGATACCTTTGTTGTCCTATACACTCCCAGAAGAACTACACCAGATCGATTTAAGAGGTAAGCATGACCAAGACTGGCGTCGAATCCATGCGGAGTATTTATCCCTAGCATGGACGACGTGATCGTTGTGCACAGGGAGAATTAACAGATGGGCCAGCTGTATTAGACGATTACTTTCCATGGTACAATTCGATCACGAGGTGATTTATCTCACCAGACAACGCTTACTATTACTGCATGGTAAGATATTTCAGATCATACATTTTCCATATATATAATATGAATATTATTTAATATTTTTTTTATTCTACAGAATAATTTTATCGGCGAAGTTCAACAATATCCAGTGCAGAACAACCTTCCAGAATTGGGTTCAATGTGTCAGCAAACATTGATGAACGTAGAAAGTATTATTCAACAAACAAGACGACTCAATATTGCTGAAACCGATCAAAGACGTATTCGTCGTAGACGAGCGCGACAACGGGGTGAACCTAATTTAGAGGGACACGAAGACAACCCCCATGAGGAGTAAGGGCTAGGGGGGTCGTTTTTAAATTCCACACTGTATCATTTTCAAATTGCAAATTTCAAAAGAACTAATTGTAAATATTATTTAATATCATGGTATTTTTTTTTAATATGAGTGCAAAATATTTTTATTGTAGATTAAATATAATTAAGTTTAATAATAAAAGAATTAAGTTTAACAATTAAAAAAAAATATATAAAAATTTGGCATCAACAGAGTCAAAAGTACAAATTTTATGTCCATTGAGTTATACTAATTTTAGCATTGTTTGTCCAACACATAAATTAGAGCATTTGGATTACAAATTTTTCATTCATGAATTTTAGTTTTGTAAGCCAAATATAATTTTGTGTTTTACTTAAACTAGTAATTTGAAATAATAGAAGTACAAAAGGATTCAAAACTCATCTTAAAGATTTGTACATTCAAATATTTACAAATTTCAAGCTTGTAAATTATGCAAACCTTCTAAAACTCATTCTTCTAAATAATATAAATATAAATCATAAGAATCTAAGGGCTTCCCAATTCCAAAGTAATTTTTAGAGTTTAAACCAAAAATATTTATAAGCGAACTCGTGTACCGGGTACACGAGTTCACTTGACCGGTCAACCAGTCAGCTGACGTGTCAGCTGACTGGATTAAATGGACTCGTGTACCCGGTACACGAGTATGCCACATGGAAATCGTGTACTGGGTACACAATTTCACTACTCTAAATTTGTCGATACTTTCCCAAAACACCTACTTTTGAAAATATTTTCCCCTCAACCATATTTTTGTCATTATTTATTAAAAAAACATTATTTAAAAGAAAATTCCAAAATTTAATATTCGGCCTTTCTCCGCCTCCACCACCGCCTCCGTCCATGGCGGCAGAGCCTCCTCCATTAGTTGTTAAAGCCCCCTCCCCATCTTTATCTTCAAACGAGGGTATATCATTCTCTTATATCTTTGCAATGGTATACATGCATTGAAATGTTTCACCGCTTATACATGTTGGGTGAAAATTTATTTTTCAAAATAAGAGGAACAACCTTTGGTTGGAGAATCTTGCATTGGAGAATTTTGAAAAGGAAGTCTCCCTTTTGTACTCCAATCTTGGGCTATGGGTTTGGGCCCTAAAGGGTACCCATATCTTGAAGAGAGTGAGGAGATAGACCAATGTGAGTTTGGTGGGACGCCATCGCTTTCCTCTGTTTTTTTCGAACATTTTCTTTTTGGACTGTTTTATCCTGGGGATGACATGGTAGAATTCTTGACTTGCTTGCACACTTGGGTAGAGCAGCGAAACATCTTAAAAGGACAAGCTCCGCGACTCAGCCTATAACGAGCTTTTGTTTTGCAGGTTCCATTCTTTGCCCGACTGCGATTTCCTGACCATTTGTTGCTATTCTGTTCGTGTTGGGATTGGTGTCCTAATTCTCTCAGAGTCTCGAGTTTTGTAAAGATACACATTATTTAATGAATAAAATAAGTGTTATTTAATTATGGCATTTACTCATATCCAATAAACAAATCTCCTTGTTTATCTTATGTGAACTTAAGCATGTATATGTGATATACAAGTGGATCATGACTTCAGTAATAATCTAAATAGGTTTGTAATATAAGGATTAAGGTGGGATACCTGATCCTGGTGACACTATGATACGACCCGCTTTGTAGAGGTTTACAAGTATTGTACACTACTACAGATGGTAGATCCTAACCATTCATGTGGAGACGTGCGAGCGGGGTATCCTATACAAAGAGTTTGTATAAGACCTGGACTATGAGATGATGAGACTCTGTGTATAACGCTGTTGATGCTCATCATTTAGTAAATGGCGCGTGCTAGACGATTGTGTAGTTAGCAAGCTTTATCGCTTAGTTACTACCTACACGATCGCGCGTATGCGATACGGAGGCACTAGCTAAGCAATTGCTTAGGCGATATGCTTCACGGCATCATAGTTGTACAGACAATCGTGGAAGGCTGGCGTTGTGCGGAGCACGCTAAGCGATCGTGTACCTCAGGCTTCATCGCTTTTTAAAAGGTACGCGATCATCTAGTAATAGCTAAACGATCGTTTAAATTTTTCTAAGCGATCGTGTAGTAAATGCTAAACGATCGTTTAACTCTGGGAGCACTGGTAAGCGATAGAGCAAAGCGTTTGTTTTATCGTGTAGACGATCTGGGGAGTTTAGTACACGATGGTTGAAAACGCGATGCTTTGCCCAAGCGATTCAAGACCTGATTCACCTGTTTGAACTGGAGACTCCTTGTCTTTGTAATAGTTAGCTTTCCTTTTGTGATTTTAAGGCAATTTTACCCAGTTCATCAACATTGGTTTATTATACATGTGATGTATAGTGTTTATGTGCCAAAATGTTTGACATATAGTTCAAAACCCACCTTAGGTTGTGCAATTATTCATGCATCATGTATTATAAATTTTATAATCTAGCATGAAGAAATTACTTGAAAGCATGCACATGCATCATGAAATATAAGGGTTATATTTTGCATGCAATGAGCATTATCATGGATCATCCTTTTATTATAAGTGTTATAGTCTAAGGGTGAATGGAAGCATGTTTTGCTTGTTTCATTGTTGTTTTGTATAAGTGTTATATAAAAGAAGTAGCAATGAATGGACAATGCATTGAGCATGACACTTAGGTTGTTTATAAGCATTATGAATGCCTTGCATGTGTTAGCTTCGCATTGTGGTGGTTGTTTTCGTTTATAAGTGTTATAAAAGAAATTAGATCTAAAATCAATAGTTCAAAGTTGTATGCGGACTTAGGGTGAACTCATGTTTTTTAAAAGGGTTTTAAAATTGGATTGAGATAGATCTAAGTTCAAGTGGTTCTAAAGAGTTTAGTAACCTAGATTAATCTTTTAAAATTGGTTTAATAAGATTAAATTGGTTGAAATAAAATATTAAATTTATTGTAAACCTACCTATAAGGGACCTTTTGTCTAAGGCAAGTTTTGGCTAGGCTGGGGTTCTTAAGTTGACAGAAACGTAATACCCCTACCTGGGAACCTACCTGGAAAGGTGAATTAGATAGTTTTTCAACAAGCATGCGACGTTTTGGTCAAAGATTCTATTAAAGAGTTAATGGATGATAATCAAAAGTTATTTCACTATCCAAGGTAAATGTTACTCTTGGGCAAACCTAAAAGCCACTTAGTTAAAATCCTTACCGTGTTTTTTCTAAGTAAGTTAAACCCTATGTTATAAAATACTCAGTGGGAGGAAAGGCATATCTGATATGTCTATGATTTCACTCACATTTCTCCCTGTATGTTCACATCGTGAGATTCATGCTTGGCCTCGTGGTGCCCTGGGAGCATCCCTCTTTCGATGGTGCTTGTATGAGTCAATATCAAGGTGGATGGAGAGAGTGTTTATAGTAAGTGGGTGAAGGGTGTGTGTCAACACATCCTATGGTCTCTATCATTGGTTCACACCATGAAATCATTTTGTACTCCGTTGTGTCGCCTTTGTGCGGCCCCCTTCGGATGGGTTTTGTGTAGTTGGTCATTACGAATGATGAGGTCGAGGATCCGTTGTCTTTTAAGAAAGCAATGGAGGATGTTGACAATGATGAATGGGTTAAGGCCATGAACCAGGAAATGGAGTCTACATACTTCAATAACGTTTGGGAGTTTGTTGATCCACCTGATGGGGTAAGACCTATTGGGTGTAAGTCGATCTATAATCGAAAGAGAGGTGTAGATGGAAAGGTGCAAACCTTTAAGGCTAGACTCGTGGCAAAGGGTTATACCCAGGTCGAGGGAGTTGACTATGAGGAAACTTTCTCACCTGTTGTCATGCTTAAGTCTATTAGGATTCTCCTGTCCATGGCCACATTTTATGATTATGAAATATGGCAAATGGACGTCAAAACTGCCTTTCTTAATGGTAATCTTGAGAAGACTATCTATATGACTCAACCAGAGGGGTTCATAGTTCCAGATCAAGGGTAAAGAATTTGCAAGCTTAATAGGTCCATTTATGGGCTGAAACAAGCATCTAGATCTGGGAATATCAGATTTGACACTGTTGTCAAGTCGTTTGGATTTGATTAGAATGTTGATGAGCCTTGTGTTTACAATAAGATCATCAACAGCTTAGTAGCTTACTTGGTATTGTATGTGGATGATATCCTACTCATTGGGAATGATATAGGGTATTTGACTGACATTAAGAGTTTGTTAGCTGCCCAGTTCTAAATGAAAGATTTGGTTGAGGCACAGTATGTTCTCGGGATCCAGATCTTTCGAGATCGCAAGAACAAACGGTTAGTCCTGTCTCAGGCATCGTACATTGATCAAATGTTGATCAGGTACATGATGCAGGATTCCAAGAGGGTTTGTTACCCTTCAGGCATGGAATTGTTTTATCTAAGGATCAATGTCCTAAGACACCTCAAGAAGTTGAGGAGATGAAATGGATTCCCTATGCTTCTACTGTAGAAAGCTTGATGTATGCAATGTTGTGTACTAGAAATGACATTTGCTATGCAATTGGGATTGTCAGTCGGTATCAGCCCAATCCAGGATTTGATCACTGGACGGCGGTCAAGATGATCCTCAAGTATCTTCGGAGAACGAGGGACTACATGCTTGTGTATGGAGATAAGGATCTGATCCTTACAGGATACAAAGACTATGACTTTCAGACCAATCGAGATTCTCGAAAATCGACATCGGAGTCAGTGTTTACTCTAAATGGAGGGGTTGTAGTATGAGGAAGCATCAAGCAAGGATGCATCGTGGACTCCACTATGGAAGCCGAATACATAGCGGCTTGTGAAGCAACTAAGAAGGCTGTTTGGCTGAGGAAGTTCCTTTTAGATTTGGAAGTTGTTCGAAATATGGATTTTCCTATCACACTGTATTGTGATAAAACCAGAGCTATGGCAAATTTGAAGGAGCCTCGGAGTCATCGTCGGGGTAAGCACATAGAACGAATATATCACCTGATCAGAGAGATTGTGCATCGCAGTGTTGTGATTGTCACGAAGATCGCATCGCAGCACAACGTTGCTGATCCCTTTACAAAGGCCTTCACGGCTAAATGTTCAAGGGTCACCTGGAAAGTCTGGGTCAGCGGAACATGCGACATCTTTTCTAGGGCAAATGAGAGATGATACCGGGGTATGCCCTAGTTTATTGTATATTGTACATTAGTCTACCGAGTCATTAGGACAAGTGGAAGATTGTTGGGATTGGTGTCCTAATTCTCCCAGAGTCTCGTTGTTTTACAAAAATACACATTGTTTAATGAATAAAATAAGTGTTATTTAATTCTGGCATTTACTCATATCCAATAAGCAAAGCTTCTTGGTTATCTTATGTGAACTTAAGCATGTATATGTGATATACAAGTGAATCATGACTTAAGTGATAACCTAAATAGGTATGTAATATAAGGATTAAGGTGGGATACCTGATCCTTGTGACACTACGGATATGACCCACTTTGTAGAGGTTTGCAAGTGTTGTAAACTACTATAGATGGTAGATCCAACCATCCATGTGGAGACGTGCGAGCACGAGTGTCCTATACAAAGAGTTTGTATAAGACCTGGACCACGAGATGATTAGACTCTATATATAACGCCGTTTATACTAGAGACACATCTCACATAAACAACCATAGATGACACGAACTTAATCCTGAGTGTTTTGGGAATTCCTACCTTTGAGGGCAGTTCTTTGATTAACATGGGTGAGAGTTGCCAGATTGCCAACTCAACATGCCCACCTTTTTGGGGACTTGTCTGATTTGGGAGCTGGGAACTCAATCCACAAGATAGAATTCACTTCTTTCCTGAAACAGGGATAAGTAGAGAGATTGCTCCCTTAAGGGCTGATTCCGGAGATTGAACATAGTGGCCATAACTTCTCTTTGGAAGAGAAGACTTAGTCATAGTAGGACTATGACTTATGTTCATTAGAGGGATCAGTGGTACTTAAGGTGTTAGATGTAACTATAGGGCATAAAGGTTATTTGCCCAGCTGTACTTACGAGCGATCTATGGAGGGTTGTCGCACTTCTGATTGATTAAGATGGACACATAATATATCTGTAGTAAGAAGAGTTAAGCTGTCGGTCTTTAGTGGAGTGCCTGGCAGTTAACGGATGGTGGATCCCATGACTAAAGAGTTTAGTTAGTTATTCACATATCGTTGGAGCTTCGAGCTACAGGTCCATAAGGTCCCCTTGGTAGCTTAATGGATTCAGTTGAGGATCAGTTCTTGGTGTTGATTTGAAATGTTCAAATTGACAAGAGGTATTTTGATCATATGTGATATAATCAGTATGATGTATGAGATATATCTAGTGGATGATTGATGTAAATGAGATTTACATTAGGTACCATGGAATAGAAAAAGAAATATGGTTTATATGTTTCATGAGATGAAATATTAAAGCTATAAGTTATAAATATAGTATGATAAGTTGGTTATTATTTATATTTATAATAATATTAATTATTGGATAATTAATTCTTTTTCTTTAATAACCAATTGAATGGGTGGTTATTGGCGATTCATGGTAACTGTGAGTTAAAAGGAAAATTGTTTTCCTAATTTTAGTAAGTTTTTGAAAAGTTTTACAAATGTTGAAATTTTTTTTTGAGTTTTCTCTCCGCAAAACGAAACTCACGGCGCTTGTCAAGTAAATACCGATTTACTAAGCGACAACATGTTTTAGTAACCGATCGTGTAGTATTTTGTAGGCGACAAATACCAAGCTAAACAATGAGCTAAACGATCGCATAGCTTTTGCTAGATGATCGCTTAACTTTACCTAAACGATTTGGCATCGACCTATGCGATAGGTTCTTGTCATCTCCCACTTTTCCAATCGTGTAGACGATCAGTGTTTCCTCCTTCGTCTGCCTCATACCAAGTCCGAACAGAGCCTACCTTTTGGATTTTCACACTGAGAATAAAAAGGTAACCTTCTTGGTGGTGTCTTACTCAACTCAACACTGTCAAGGTTCTATGGAGGCCGTTCGTGTTGCTGAGGAGTTTGTGGCCAAGGCAATCGCTGAGGACGAGCGCGAAATGTTCGTTCGGTGTTGCGGTCGTGTTGTTCAAGTATTCGAGGTTGCTATTTCAAGCATTCGTGAGTAAGGAGCGTAGAGATGAGTCTACAAATGTTCATAGAGTTTTCTCCTTGTTCATTTGTAGTTATTCATCCTATAATTTCTGTATTAATTGTATAACCTCATGTTTCTGTATGAATGTAATTTGTAATGTCCATGCATGATTGTAATTTGGAATGATCTTATTTCCGTTGCTCATGAAAATCTCGAATTCGATTTCCTTCAATTTGTCATCTGAGGGTCTTGTCGTTTACAACAATTTAAAGACTTTTCCTACCATATCACTATTGACCCTCACTAGCAACAACGACATTATGACATCCAACTTTATACTAAATGGTTTGACCGATGATCTGTATGACTAATACAATGAAGATAGCGAAAGAGGTCTGGGATGTCCTGCAAAAGAAGTACGACATCGAGGAGGCCGGGTCGAAGAAATATGTTGTCAGCCGTTATCACAAGTTCTTGGATGAAAAATCTGTGGAGGCCCAGTCCCATGAACTGCAGAAGATAGCCCATGAGATAATTACGGAAGGTATATCTCTAGACGAACAATTCCAACTTACTGTTATTATTGATAAACTGCCCCCTTTGTGGAAGGATTTTAAGAACACTTTGATGCATAAGACCAAAGAGTTTTCCTTAGAGAGTCTTATCACTCGACTAAGGATTGAGGAGGAAGCCCGGAAGCAGGACCAGAGGGAAGAGGTGAATGTCGTACCTGGGAAACCCGCCTCTGTTGTGGTAAAACCTGACCAAAAATCAAAGGGGAACAAGAGGAAAGGTCAGAACTGTGGCTTCAGCAACCAGAACCAACAGAAAAAAAAAAAACAGAAATCCCCTTAAGGAGAAACTGTACAATTCCTCTGCTTTAATTGTAATAAACTTGGACATCTGGCTAGGAACTATAGGAATAGGCGTCGTCCTGCTGGACAGACGAACCTGACAGAAAAACCGTTAGTTGCCATGATCACATAAGTAAATGTGATACGTGATTGTGAAGGGTGGTGGATAGACATTGGTGCTACGTGCTATGTCTGTCACGACCTTAGTCTCTTTAAAACTTATATTGAAACTAAGGACAAGAGTATTCTATTGGGGGATCACCACTCCACGAAAGTTGCTGGAATCGACGAAGTGGAACTGAAGTTTACCTCTGGGAAGACCCTTACGTTGAAGGATGTCCTGCACACTCCGAAGATAAGAAAGAACTTGGTCTCAAGCTATCTCCTCAACAAAGCTAGGTTTACTCAAACCATAAGGGCAGACTTATATATTCTTACCAAAAATAATGTATTCATTGGGAAAATGTATGCAACTAAGAGAATGTTTAAATTAAATTTAGACCTTAATAAAATGAAATCTTCTGTGTATATGTTGTGTTCTATGAATGTTTGGCATACTAGACTCTATCATGTGAATAAGAATTTTATTAGTAACATGATTAGAGTGGAAATGATACCTAAGTTATCCACGAATGAATTTGATAAATGCGAGTATTGTTGTCAGGCTAAAATTACTAAAACTCTGCATAAATATTTACTTAGGATATCTGAGCCTCTAATTCATCCTGATTTATGTGAATTGATGGTATCTTGACTAGGAACAGTAAATGATATTTCATTACTTTTATTCATGACTGCTCTAATTTTACTTTTGTATATTTGCAAAAAAACAAAAGTGATACTTTTGATGCTTTCAAATTATTTGTTTATGCAACAGAGAATTAGTTTAATAGAAAGGTTAAAAGACTTCGTAGTGATAGGGGAACTGAATACGACACGGACAACTTTAATGAGTTCTTTAACTCACATGGAATAATACACAAAAAGACCGCACCTTACTCTCTTGAAATGAACAGAAAAGCCGAAAGAAAAAATAGAATTTTAGCAGAGCTAGTAGTTGCTATTTTACTTAGTTCAGGAGCTGCGTCTTATTGCTGGGGTGAAATCATCCTTACCGTGTGTTATGTCCTAAATAGAATCCCAAAGTTTAAAAACACAACTTCACCTTACGAAATTCTCTAAAATAAGAAACCAAACTTGTCTTATTTTAGAACATGGGGTTGTCTAGCTTTTGTAAGGATTCCAGACCCAAATAGGAGAAAGCTAGCTAGTAGAGCCTATGAGTGCATCTTTATAGGTTATGCCTTAAATAGTAAAGCCTATAGATTCTATGATCCAGTAAACCAAGTGATCATTGAGTCAAATGATGCCGACTTCTTCGAAGATAGATTTCCTTTTAAATCAAGGAATAGTGGGGGCTCGAGATCTAGTAGTCTAACCCTAGTTAGAAATCCTACCTCTACAGAAGAAACAGACCCATAACCTAGAAGAAGCAAAAGAACTAGAACCGCCAAGGACTTTGGGGATGACTTCCAGATCTATAATATAGAAGAAGATCCTAAATATCTAAAAGTTGTCTTGTCCTCAGTAGATGCCAACCTATAGTAAGGAGCCATAAATGATGAGTTAGACTCACTTAAGTCAAATAGGACTTGGCACTTAGTAGATCGACCCCCAGGTTGTAAGGCAATAGGGTGCAAATGGATCTTAAAGAAGAAACTTAGACCATATAGAATTGTTGATAAGTTTTAAAACTAGGTTAGTGGCAAAGGGCTTTAGACAAAGAGAAAACGTAGATTTCTTTGACACCTTCTCCCTTGTCACTAGAATTATCTCAATCTGTGTCCTGTTTTCTCTTGTTGCCCTTTATAACCTCGTAGTACATCATATAAATGTAAAGACCGATTTCCTAAACGGTGGGCTTGAAGAAGAGATTTATATGGAACAATCTGAGGGTTTTGTAGTCCATGGTCAATAAATAAGGTGTGTAAATTAGACAAATCTCTCTATGGACTGAAATAAGCTCCTACGCAATGACATGAAAAATTTCATGACCTTATCCTATCTAAAAGTTTCACGGTTAATGAAAGTAACAAATGCATCTACTATAAGTTTGAAAATAATCTTTGCACTATCCTGTGTCTATATGTAGATGATTTGTTGATCTTTGGGCCGAACTTGCATTATAAATGATGTGAAATCAATATTGAGTGCAAACTTCTAAAGCAACTCTAACTGAAGAGAACCATGAACGGAAGCAAGAGCGATCCAAATTCTATTTTTCATTGAATATAAGTTTTACAGTAAAAAAAGAACAAGATATGCATTTACATAAATTATAGCATGCTTTAAATAAAGAAAAACTTAGGGTTTCAGAAACCCTTACCTTTGAAGAACATTTTCTCTAAGAATCCCTCGAACAAAACACGAATGGATCTCCTTCTTCAAAAGGGACACCACCACTTGAGAACCCTCTGTATTCTCTTGGGACAAAGGATTCAAGAAAGAGTTGTGGGCTTTGCTTGAATCATTGGAAGAGGGAAGGAGATGGAGAGGATGAGAGGGATGAGAAGAACTTTTCTTCTCTGTAAACGTTTTCCAGAGAGAACTCTTATCAGAGATAATTTAGGAAGAAGATGAATCTCCTACCATTTGATTCTTTTTCAACCCATGTAAATTAACTGAGAGAAATAGGGAAGGGAGTTGTAATTCCTTCCCTTTAATTAATTTCAATTAAATTAATAATAATAAAATATATATATATAATAACTACTTTATTATATATATACACTATATGTTATATCAAATATAATATATAGCCTATAGTTTTATATTGCATCAAATACAACATAGCCTATAGATTTTATTTTCTCTCAACAATACATGACATTTATTATAAATCAAATTTATATTAAATTTACTTATATGAATCTCATCCATATAATTGATATTTTGATCATAACTAAATATTTAATTCCTCTCAATATAAATCATATTTATGTTAATTTAACTACATGAATCTCATTCATATAATTAATATTTGAATCATATTCAAATTCCTCTCATATTACCTGAAATTATAATGTATCAAATACATTATATTAATTATATCACATATATAATCAATTTAATTAATTATATCATATATAATTAATTTCCTCAATTAATTTGAACACTTTAAATTAATATAAAATTAATTCTCATTTAAATCCATGTTGAGCTATAGAGGGGGTCTCATGGACCTATAGATTGAAGCTCATATGATACTCAGATACTTAATTAAACTCTTTAATTAAATTACCCAAAATCCGTTAACTGTCGGTCACTCCACTAAAGACCGACAGCTACACTCTTCGTATTACCGAAAAATTTCTGTGTCTATTGGATATAACCAATCAACAGTGTAATGACACTTCACAAATTACTCATAAGTACAGCTGGGCCAAAATACCGTTTTGCCCTTATAGTTACATCTAACTCCTTAAATACCATCGATCCCTCTAATGAATAATAAGTCATAGTCCAACTATGACCAAGTCCCTCTTGGACCAGAAGAGAATGTGGCCACACTGTTCAAGACCTAGAATCAGCCTTTAAGGGAGCAATTTATCTACTTGCCCCTGCATCGGGAAAGGAGTGAATTCCGTCTTGTGTAGTTATGTTTCCAGCTCCCCAGTCAGACGAATCCCCAAAATGATAGGCTTGTTGAGTTCGCAATTTGGCCACTCTCATCCATACAAATCAAAGGACTGCCTTCATGAGCAGAAGTTCACAACTCATTTAGGATTAAGGTCATGTCACCTATGGTCATCCTAGTGAAATGTAATTCTCTATTATTAATGGCATTATATAAAGAGATTAATCATTTCGTGGTCTGATCTTATACAAACTCTTTGTATAGGATACCTCGGCGTACATGTCTCCACATGAATGATCAGGATCATATCAATTATAGCACTTTACAATACTTGTAACACCTACAAAGCGTGTCGTATTCGTAGTGTCACAAGGATAAGGTACCCAACCTTATCCATCTACTACAGATCATTTAGGTTATTATTTAAATAAGATCCACTTGTATGTCTCTACATACTTGTTTAAATGACATGAAATAACCTCGGATCTTAGTTGATTGGATTGAGTATATATTGATAAAACAACACTTATTTTATTAACAAAAATATGTTTATACAAAGTTTATAAACTACGAGATTACAAGGAGATTTAGGACACCAATCCCAACAATCTCCCACTTCTTCTAAAGCTTAGAGAGTCTAATGTACAATGCAAATAAAGTACAAAATCACAATAAGCTAGGGTATACACTATACCCCAGTAACATATCCCACATGCCCTAGACAATATGTCGCATATCTCGTAGACCCAGACTTTCTAGATGACCCTCGAATACTTTAGCCGTGAGAGCCTTTGTAAACAGATCAACAACGTTGTGCTCTGAAGCAATCTTCGTGACAATCACATCACCTCGATGCTCAATATCTCGAATCAAATGATATTTCCGTTCTATGTGCATTCCTCTTTGGTGACTCCTAAATTCCTTAGAATTTGCCACAACACCATTGTTATCAAAATAAAGTGTGATGGGAAAAGAAATATTTGGAACAACTTCCAAATCAGTAAGGAACTTCTTAAGCCATACAACCACTTTAGCAGCTCCACAAGCAGCTACGTATTCGGCTTCCATAGTGGTGTTTATCCTTGCTTGATGTTTCACCATACTACTCTATTTATAGTAAACATTGACCCTGATGTGGATTTTCGAGAATACTGATCAGTCTGAAAGTTAGAGTTTGTGTATCCTTTAAGGATCAAATCCTTATCTCCATAGAAGATTATATAGTACCTCGTTCTCCAAAGATACTTGAGGATCGTTTTGAACGCCGTCTAGTGATCTAATCTTGGATTGGATTGATATCAACTGACAATCCCTACTGCATAGAAATGTCATGTCTAGTACATAACATTGCATACATAAGGCTACCAATAGCCGATGCATAGGGAATTCGTCTCATTTCCTTAACCTCCTAGGAGTCTTAGGACACTATTCCTTAGACAATACAATTTCATGCCTGAAGGTAATAAACCCTTCTTGAAATTATGCATTGAATATCTTATTGGAATTGATGTCCTAATTCTCCCGGAGTCTTGTTGTTTTGTAAAGATACACATTGTTTGATGAATAAAATAAATGTTATTTAATTATGGAATTTACTCATATCTAATAAACAAAGCTCCTTGTTATCTTATGTGAACATAAGCATGTATATGTGATATAGAAGTGAATCATGCCTTAAGTGATATCCTAAATAGGTCTGTAGTATAAGGA
This sequence comes from Benincasa hispida, assembly GCF_027475165.1. NCBI lineage: Eukaryota > Viridiplantae > Streptophyta > Magnoliopsida > Cucurbitales > Cucurbitaceae > Benincasa > Benincasa hispida. The sequence goes on along the minus strand of NC_143480.1, from coordinate 12,444,962 downwards.
TTAAGGTGGGATACCTGATCCTGGTAACACTATGGATACGACCCGCTTTGTAGAGGTTTGCAAGTGATGTAAACTACTACAGATGGTAGATTCCAACCATTCATGCGGAGACGTGCGAGCGGGGGTGTCCTATACAAAGAGTTTGTATAAGTCTTGGATCACGAGATGATTAGAGTCTGTATATAACGCTGTTGATACTAGAGACTTACATCTCACCTAAATGACTATAGGTGACATGACCTCAATCTTGAGTGTTTTGGGAACTTCTGCCTTTGAGGACGGTCATTTGATTAGTATGGGTGAGAGTGGCCAGATTGCCAACTCAACATGCCTACCTTTTGGGGACTTGTCTGATTTGGGAGCTAGGAACTCAATCCACAAGATGGAATTCACTCCTTTCCCAAAGTAGGGATAAGTAAAGAGATTGCTCTCTTAAGGGCTGATTCCGGGGCTTGAACATAGTAGCCACAACTTCTCTTTGGAAGAGAAAACTCAGTCATAGTAGAACTATGACTTATGTTCATTAGAGGGATCAATGGTACTTAAGGAGTTAGGTGTAACTACAGGGGCATAAAGGTTATTGGCCCAGCTATACTTACGAGCGATCTGTGCATGGTTGTCGCAGTTCTGATTGGTTAAAATGAACACATAATATATCTATGGTAAGAAAGTTCAATTGTCAGTCTTTAGTGGAGTGTCTGGTAGTTAACGGATGGTGGATCCCGTGACTAAAGAGTTTAGTTAGTTATTCACATACTGTTGGAGCTTTCAGCTACAGGTCCATAAGGTCCCATTGGTAGCTCAATGGATTCAGTTGAGGATCAGTTCTTAGTGTTGATTTGAAATGTTCAAATTGACAAGAGGTATTTTGATTATATATGATATAATCGATATGATGTATTAGATACATCTAGTGGATGATTGTTGTAAATGAGATTTACATTAGGTACCATGGAATAGAAAAAGAACTATGGTTTATATGTTTCATGAGATGAACTATTAAAACTATAGGTTATAAATATAATATGATAAGTTGGTTATCATTTATATTTATAATAATATTAATCATTAAACAATTAAATATTTTTCTTAATAACTAATTGAGTGGGAGGTTATTGGTGGTTCATGGTAATCGTGAGATAAAAGGAAAATTGTTTTCCTAATTTTAGTAAGTTTTTTGCAAAAAGTTGAAAAATTGTTTTGAGATTTCTCTCGGAAAAAAGAAACTCACGGTAGTTTTCAACTAAATACAGATTTACTAAGCGATAGCTTGAGCAAAGTAAACGATCTTGTAGTGTTTTGTAGGCGATAGACACTGAGCTAAACTATGAGCTAAACAATTGGGTATCGACCTATGCGATAGGTTTTTGTCTTCTCCCACTTGCCCAATCGTGTACACGATTGTTCATTCCTCATTCGTCTGTCTCATTCCAAGTCCGAACAGAGCCCACCCTCTGGATTCTCACACCGAGAATACCAAGGTAACCTTCTTCGTGGTGTCATACTCAACTCGACACCGTCGAGGTTCTATGGAGGCCGATCGTGTTGCTGGAGCGTTCGTGACCGAGGCGATCGCTGAGGATGAGCGTGAAGTGTTCGTGCAGTGTTGCGGTCGTGTTGTTCGAGCGTTCGAGGTTGCTGTGTTCAAGCGTTAGTGAGCAAGGAGCATGTAGACGATTCGAAAAACATTCGTAACGTTTATCCTTTTTCTTTTGAGTTTTCATACTGTAATTTATGTATTTATTGCATAAATGTATGTTTTGTGTACAACTGTAATTTGTAATGTTCACTCATGATCGTAATTTGGAATGATCTATTTTCCACTGCTCATGGAAATCTCGGATTCGATTTCTATCAGTTGGTATAAAAGACAGGTTGTTCTGATATTCCAAATTACAGCTCTGTTTTAATCTCATTTTACAGTCATGGTGGGTTTCTGCATTTGTGGTTAATCGTTTTCTACATTTGTGGATGAGTTGATGAATCTTTCAGGTTTAATTGCCTTTAGTTAAAGCTTTCTGAAATTACAAAGTGTTAATTGTAAGAGCCCTTGTGTTTTTTGGCATAATTAACTTTGCAATCAAGTTTGTAATTTAAAAAGTTTGAGTTAGTTGAGTCGTTTTTGATGAAGCTTCGAAGCATGGAGATGCAATTCTCAACGAAGAAGAAGACCAAGTGTTGGTCGCATCGTGTAGCCTCAGGTAAACGATCATTGGGATTTAACTAAGCGATCATTTAGATTTTTTTAGACGATAGTGTAGTATTTTCTAAATGGCCATTTTGCTAATACTAAGCTATGGGGTAAATCGTTTACTCTATTGCATAGCGTTGATAGTGCGATCACGTAGCGCTGGAGGTAGATGATCGTAGTGGGAGCATGTGATGCTCGTCGTTTAGTAAAAGGCGCGCGCTAGATGATCGTGTAGTCAGCAAGCTTCATCACTTAGTTATTACCTACACGATCGCACGTATGCGATACGGAGGCGCTAGCTAAGCGATCGCATAGGTGATGGTGCTTCACGCTATTGTAGTCGTTTAAACGATCGCAGAAGGCGGGCGTTGTGTAGAGCACACTAAACGATCATGTACTTCAAGCATCATCGCTTAGTAAAGGTACATGATCGTGTAGTAAATGTTGAACGGTCATTTAACTCTGGGAGCGCTGGTAAACGATAGAGCAAAGCATTTTTTTATCGCGTAGACGATCGCAGGGTGCTTAGTAAACAATAGTTGGAAACGCGATGCTTTACCCGAGTGATTCAAGACCCGGTTCGCCTGTTTGTACCGGAGACTCCTTGTCTTTGTAATAGTTAGCTTTCTTTTTGTGGTTTTAAAGCAATTTTACCCGGTTAAAGAGTTTAATGGATGATGATCAAAAGTTGTTTCACTATCCAAGGTAAAAATTACTCTTGGGAAAACCAAAAAGTCACTTAGTTAAAATCCTTAACCGTGTTCTTTTCTAAGTAAGCTAAACCCTAGGTTATAAACTACTCAGTGGGAGGAAGAGGCGTATCAGATATGTCTATGATTCCACTCGTGTTTCTCCCTGTATGTTCACACCATGAGATTCATGCTTGGCCTCCTAGTTCCCTGGATGCATCCCCCTTCAGATGGTGTTTACATGAGTCAATATCAAGGTGAACGGAGAGAATGTTTATAGTAAGTTGGTGAAGGGTGTGTGTCAACACATCTTATGGTCTCTATCATTGGTTCACACGGTGAGATCATTCTGTACTCCCTCGTATCGCCTTTGTGCGTCCCTCTTCGGATGGGTTTTGTGCAGTTGGTCAAGATCAAGGTGAACTCCAGAAATGGATAGGGTCACTTTAGGTTTTTCCCTAATTCAGTCACCGCCACTCGATTCACGAGATCAACCGTGTCTCTAATCGTCGAACCTCGACAGTATCGCTCGCCAACCTGCGCTGGTCTCTGTGGATTGCAGGTCGTGGCGTAGAGTCTCGAGATTCCACAGTCACTCGCGTCGAGATCTGAAGATTCACAACCCGATGGCCAAGCCGCTCGCCGTCAGTCACGCAAGGGTGCTAAGAATCCGTCGTATCTCGTCGTTTGTGCTGCCAATAGTAAGGGTCATCGGAAATTGTGGTTTTGGGTAAGTTGTGCCATTTTTTTAATTGGATTTATTGGCTAATGATGTTCTGCTTCAATCTATTGACACATATTTGTTTGGGCTTTAAAAATCAAGTTTTGGAGAAGCTGTGAAGTTAAAAGTGTGCTGTCAAGAGAATTTGGTTGTGGTTTCGACAAGCTTTTGGGTAAGATTATTGGGAATTATTTGGCTAATTTGGTTATTGGAACTAAGCTCTTTTATTAATTTTAATTCGGATTATGTTTAGGCCTAATTCAAGATCCATCTAAGCTAGGAGGAAGATTAATTTACTTGTCGCTAAGACATAATTTTGACTTCGAGGTAAGTGATCTTACCACTGGAACTGCCCACGGGCCAGGCTTTAGTTGTATGCTAGCATGGTGAGTGTATGTTATGGTAAATTGTTAGCATGTTGATTGATAGTATGACCTGAATCAAAGTATGTTCTAGCACGAGTTCTGAATTGTTTAAATACACACCTAAACACTTGATCGTTAGTATGTGATGGTATGTGTTTTCATATGTCGACGTCTGATCTGCTGGTGTTGAGGCATACTTGTATGTTGTAGAATTATGATGTAAGGTTTACATGAATATTGTATATATGTTGTTGAGGATTATGTGTATGTGATGGAGCCATAGTACCAAGGATTTCATGTATGTTTTAGAATTGTTCGGTGTTGATTATTTGAATGTTGAGATTGTGTGAATATCCTCATTAATTAGTTAAATGCTCACTAGTTTGTGTTTCTTTCGGGATTCACCAGTTTTTTGTTTCCTTCGAGATTCACCAGTTTTGTGTTTCCTTCGGAATTCACCAGTTTCTTGTTTCCTTTGGGATTCACCAGTTTCGTGTTTCCTTCGGGATTCACCAGTTATGTTTCCTCCGGGATTCACCAGTTTGTGTTTCCTTCGAGATTCACCAGTTTTGTGGGCATACTTAACTACAATAGGATAGAACTCAATCTCTTGTTTGTTTCATGTGTGTATGTGTCATAGGTGGGAATCTAGAGGACATAGATGCCTAGCCTGACCCCAATGGTGGGGTTTCTTACTAAGTATTTCATACTCATCCTTTCTTATGTTGATGTTTCAGGAAAAGATAAAGATGCACCTGCGATGGCGCAGTGGAATTTGTGATCGTGTCACTGGGACTAGATTTTTCGCTTCCGCACCTTGAAATTTGAGTCCTTATTTTCCTCTTAATATTTAGTTTTACTGTTTAAAAAGTTATTACTAAGGATTATTTCTTTTATATACTTTTGTTAGTCTTTAAGAATTTTGGGTACCCTATTATTTATTTTAACAATTGCATTTAATAAATGTCTTTTGAACTTCTCTTGTTTAATTAGCATTTATTTCAAATAACTGAGCATTGTTTTAAATTCTGTGCATGCATTTATTTTAGTAACGGCCTTACCTAAGTCCTAGGGGGTTAGGTCATTACAATTGGTATCAGAGCCTATGTTTTGGGTTCTGTAGACTGTCTTACTATGTAAGTCTAGATTGTCCCTGTGGCCCATGAACAGATTCCTCGTCATCGCTAGGTGCGTCTTATCAATTACAAGTTTTATGTTAGTTGTGCATTAAAATATTTGTTTAGCTTCAATGCACCAGTTATGTTTTAATGCTAGGTCAATGACTCGTTAGAAGTTATTATAAGAGGATTATCAGGTATGACACTACAAAAGGAGAAAAGTAAAATAGAGTAAATTATGAGGTTACTTGGTACTAGTTTATCTCATGGAAATTATGTTAGGAACGAACAAATATATGCCTCAATTTAGAGATGCTAAAGATTGATGAAACTATGTAGAGTTATGACAATTTAGGAATGAAGATATTTAAATGTTTAAGCCAATGAATAAAATTGTCGAGACAAGAATTGATCAAGGACTAGTGTTATGTTTTTGTGTTGGACAGTGCAATCGGTGGTAGTATAAATACACAAGCCAGTACTCAAGTAGAAGGTTAAAAGTTGTTTTATGAATAAGGAGAAAAAGAAAAAGAGTTTATAAATTTATTGAAGGTTTTGAGGTATTAAGAACCCAACATTTCGAGAAGAATTTTAGAAAGGATTCATAAGTCATAATCATTTGGGTAATACGACGACTTGATGGACTAGGTAAAGTATGTGTAATGATAAGGGGGTTAAAGCAAGGTGTTATTTGTTTAGGTTGAAGGATTAGTTTAGTATACCTAGACTAAACCCAGAGCCTTATTGTGTTAAGGAAATCCAAGTTAGACAGATTTGAAGAAACAAAAGTCTTTTCGTGTTTAAACGTATGAAAATTGGCAAAGAGGAATTCTACAAGATGGAAATTCTTAGTGAGAGAGAAAAGATTTATGGAGGAATTGAGTAAAATATAATTTAGTAAAGAGATTATGTTCCACATGGAAAGTGGAAAAAAAAAAAAAAAGGTGTCTTGAATTTAGTGGTTTTATCAGAGATAAGTATGAATGAGAGAAAAGTATCCAAGAAATTTTACTCTTTTGGAAAGAGAAAGAAATTTAATGTGTTTGAAACTTCTATTTAAGTATGGTTTGAAGGCTTGATAAGAGGGGTTACAAGGTATTTATTTTGGTGTAAAAGAAGAATACCTCATTATCATGTGGAACTTTAGGATAATATGTGTTAGATGGAAAGCTAGCTTATGTAGGTGATTGGTATGGAACTTTGTTTTAACACAAGAATCTGTTACCGAAACAAAAGGTTGAGAATGGATAAGTTAAAATGGAGTTACTAGTAATAGTAGATGTTCGAGAACTATTGATATGGTATGTTGAGGCTTCATTAGTTAAGACGTAAAACATTGAGGGCATTAGTAAGATTTAAGGGATTTGGACTTTGTGTGCAAGTGTTGGAAACATGAACTAGCAAGACCATCAATTTGATTGAAAAAGGAACTTAATCCAGCTCGAGGTAGATAAAAGTGGTAGATCCACAAAAGTAAGTAAGTTGAATCTTCCAATATCACCATTGGCATAAGGGATAGACTTGTAATAAAGTTGAGTTGATAACAAGAAGTTGCTATAGGTAGGTTTGGAGCAGTACAGGATAGTATGTTTTCTCTTGCATGGGCAATGAGTTAACTAGCTCTATAGAGTACGAGTAAATCAAGCTATGACTTATGAATCAAGAAAGTCTTATCATAAAAACTAACTTCAGGGATCAATTATGGTTATTACGAGGTTATAGAAATGTGTTATCAATTGACTGGCGCTTTAGCATCCAAGGACTTCAAAACCTCATTTTCAGAGGGAATTTTAGACTCATCCACAACAGGGTCTAAGTAATGATATGTGATTGTTTTAAAGCTAAAGAATAATATGAGGATTGGCTCAAGCAAGTTTTATAGCCCATGATAGTATAGAGCCTTATGATGAGTTTCCTATTAATGTGAGGCTTAATTAGATAGAGTTATTCTTAGACATGTAGACCCTAAGAAAGACATCACAGTCAGCGCTTCTAGAGTAGAAGCAATTTTTAGTTGACCAGATTTGTTTTGGTACGTATCTTCAGATGACACATTATATCGTATGACCAGTTTCTCTACTACACCTATGGAGTTTTCTCTATGACAGAATGGTAAGCTCAGATATATTTTGTTAGTGGATAAGACTTTCTTAAGCTTATGACAGTTTTCATAGTTCTTAGCTTGAACGTGTTAAAGTATTGTTGGGTTTCAACATCTTAAGTTTCATAGTTATGTATGGAAAGGGTTGTCACACCTCTTTGATGCTAGTTTCAGCTATGTCAAACGACGACCTATGTTTACATCCATTTTTGGAAGAGTCTCCTAGAAGGTGTTGGATCCCAATTAGAATTTATTGTAGCTTTTCACCCATAGACTGATGGTCAAACAAAGCATTCGAATAAAAAATTGGAGAGTATGTTATGGGCATGTGGGTGGAGTTTTTAAGGAGTTGGGACTCTCATTTGCATCTAATAAAGTTTGCTTATATTATTAGTCACCATACTAGTATTAGCATGTCGCCATTGGAGGCCTTATATGAGAAGAGTTGCAGGTCTCCTGCATGTTAGGATGAAGTTGGTGAATGGAAGTTGCTAGGTCTTGAGTTAGTGTAAACGAAAAATGGGGCAATACAGCAGATCTAAGCACATATGCAAACAACTCAAGGTAGATAGATAAACTATGCTGACATGAGATGTAAGGACTTGGAATTTGAGACTGGTGATAAGGTGTTCCGAGGTTTGATAGGAAAGGGAAGCTGAGTTCGTGATGCCTTGGGCCTTACAAGATCTTGAAGCGAATTGGCCCCGTAGCTTACTGATTAGCATTGTCTTCATCGCTGTCTTCAGTTCATAATGTCTGTTATGCTTCGATGTCGTGAAGGTATGTGATAGATCTATCCCACGTAGTCGACTACGAGCCCTTACGATTGAATGATGACTTGAACTACAAGGAGAAGCCCATAGAGATCCTTGCCAGAGAAGTAAAGACATTGTGCTGCCGGGAAATTGCTTTTGTGAAAGTCTTGTGGCAGAACCACCAGTTCAGGGAGGCCACCTGGGAGCGAGAGGATGAGATGAAAACCCAGTACCCAGAGCTTTTTCTAGAATGAACTTTCAAGGGCGAAAGTTCCTTGAGGAGGGAAGAATGTAACACCCCGCAGTGTTTTAACTTTTGAGGACGAAAGTTCTTTGAGGAGGGAAGAATGTAACACCCCGCACATTTTTTTATAATAATGTAATTTCAGTAACGTTATTATTTGGTAATTCATTTTGGATCTCAAGTATAAATGCGGGAATTTAAGTTTGGCAGAAAATTATTCAATTTTGAATTCCAATGTGAAAGTTATGGCAGAAATTATTTTTCCTTTCAAAACGGAAAGAATTTATTATAATTATACCTTCCTTTTTAGTTATTACATTTATTATTATTAATTTTGTTAACTGCCCCCCCCCCCACCAACCCTACTTCTTCTTCCTCCTCGCACCGCACGACAATACCACCATCCCCAAATTTTTCCCTCTCCTTTCTTCCCACGAACGCTGCCTCCGTCCAAACCCACGAAGGTCGCACCCCCTCATCCGACCGCGAGCATCTGTTCAGCGGCGTGCCTTCTTAAGTCGACTCGACTCCCTTCAGTCGTCTGGGCCACGAAGCAGTTTCCGCCACTCAATTCACAAGATCAACCGCGTCTCTGATCGTCGAACCCCGACGGTATCGCTCGCCAACCCACGCTGGTCTCCGTGGATTGCAGGTCGTCGCCTAGAGTCTCGAGATTCCACAATCACTCGCACCCAGATTTGAATATTCAAAACCCGACGGCCAAGTCACTCACCATCAGTCATGCAAGGGTGCTTCGAATCCGTCGTATCTCGTCGTTTGTGCTGCCAACAGTAAGGGTCGTCGAAACTTGTGGTTTTGGGTAAGATTGTGCCATTTTTTTAATTGGATTTATTGGCTAATGGTGTTCTGCTTCAATCTATTGGCACATATTTGTTTGGGCTTTAAAAATCAAGTTTTGGAGAAGCTTTGAAGTTAAAAGTGTGCTGTCAAGAGGATTTGGTTGTGGTTTCGACAAGCTTTTGGGTAAGATTATTGGGAGTTATTTGGCTAATTTGGTTATTGGAACTAAGCTCTTTTATTAATTTTAATTCGGATTATGTTTAGGCCTAATTCAAGATCCATCTAAGCTAGGACGAAGATTAATTTGCTTGTCGCTTAGACATAATTTTGACTTCGAGGTAAGTGATCTTACCACTGGAACTACCCACGTGCCAGGCTTTAGTTGTATGCTAGCATGGTGAGTGTATGTTATGGTAAATTGTTAGCATGTTAATTGATAGTATGACCTGAATCAAAGTATGTTCTGGCACGAGTTCTGAATTGTTTAAATACACACCTAAACACTTGATCGTTAGTATGTGATGGTATGTGTTTTCATATGTCGACGTCTGATCTGCTGGTGTTGAGGCATACTTGTATGTTGTAGAATTATGACGTAAGGTTTACATGAATGTTGTATAATATGTTGTTGAGGATTATGTGTATGTGATGGAGCCATAGTACCAAGGATTTCATGTATGTTTTAGAATTATACGGTGTTGATTCTTTGAACGTTGAGACTGTATGAATATCCTCATTGATTAGTTAGATGCTCTCCCGTTTGTGTTTCCTTCGGGATTCACCAGTTTTGTTTTTCCTTCGGGATTCACCAGTTTTGTGTTTCCTACGGGATTCACCAATTTTGTGTTTCCTTCGGGATTCACCAGTTTTGTGTTTCCTCTGGGATTCACTAGTTTTTGTGCATACTTAACTACAATAGGATAGGACTCAATCTCTTGTCTGTTTCATGTATTTATGTGTCATAGGTAGGTATCTAGAGGACATAGATGCCTAGCCTTACCCCAGTGGTGGGGTTACTTACTGAGTATTTCATACTCATCCTTTCTTATGTTGATGTTTCAGGAAAAGGTAAAGATGCACCGGTGATGGCGCAGCAGAATTCGTGATCGTGTCACTGGGACTAGATTTTTCGCTTCCGCACCTTGAAATTTAAGTCCTTCTTTTCCTCTTAATATTTAGTTTTACTGTTTAAAAATTTATTACTAAGGATTATTTCTTTTATATACTTTTGTTAGTCTTTAAGAATTTTGGTTACCGACTAGATTTTTCGCTTCCGCACCTTGAAATTTAAGTCCTTCTTTTCCTCTTAATATTTAGTTTTACTATTTAAAAATTTATTACTAAGGATTATTTCTTTTATATACTTTTGTTAGTCTTTAAGAATTTTGGTTACCTATTATTTGTTTTAACAATTGCATTTAATAAATGTTTTTTGAACTTCTCTTGTTTAATTAGCATTTATTTCAAATAACTGAGCATCGTTTTAAATGTTGTGCATGCATTTATTTTAGTAACGGCCTTACCTAAGTTGTAGGGGGTCGGGTCATTACACTAGATGTCACACGGGGTTCATGTTAGTTTTGCTAAAACCTTATTGGATGTTGTTGTTTTTTACAACGAGTATTTGCTTATTACCTAACGTAGGTTAATGTGTTTTTATTTTCAGCAACTCGTTAGTATTTCCATTTAAAGCTTTTAAAATGACCGACTACTTACAGTGGAAAGAATCATGTGAAATGAATTTCTGGCAAACGACCTCGATCCCACTACTCTCCAAAAGAGAAGACAAGACAGTAAATATGATTTATTGGTCTTGGAGATGTGTCTGGTAGAGAATGATGATTCTGCCTAGATCCTTGATTCAGGTGCTACCAATCATGTCAGTTCCTCTTACCAAGGATTTAGTTCCCGGCAAAAGTTGGCACAAGGAGAGATGACTCTTTAAGTCGATACTGTTGAGGTTGTTTCAGCTGTTGCTATAGGAAGGCTAAAGTTATTTGTTGACAAGAAATGTTATCTATTATTGGATAATGTTTTTTTAGTCTCTCATAATAAGAGGAACTTATATGTACTAAGACCGTTAGTCATAAAAGCCTTGTTTAACACTAAAATATCCAGTACGACAACAACAGCTAAGAGATCAAAGGCTTCTCCTAAGGAAAACACCCATCTTTGGCATCGAAGGTTAGGTTACATCAACCTCAACAGGATTAAGAAGTTGGTGAAAAGTGGACTTCTAAAGATTTTAGAAGAACACTCCTTACCGGTATGTGAATCATGCCTCGAAGGCAAGATGACCAAATGACCTTTTACTGGAAAAGGTTACACAGACAAGGAAGTCTTGAAGCTTGTACATTCAGACCTCTGTGGTCCGATGATTGTTAGAGCTTGAGATGGGTATGAATATTTCATCACTTTCATAGATGATTATTAAAGGTTTGGGTATCTCTTCCTAATGCAACGTAAGTCTGAAGCTCTTGACAAGTTCAAGGAGTATAAAGCTAAAGTTGAAAACTTGTTAGGTAAAAAGATAAAAACACTACAATCTGATCGTGGTGGAGAGTATATGAACCTCCAATTCCAAAATTATATGATAGAACATGGGATTGTGTCCTAACTCTCGACCGCTGGTACACCTCAGTAGAATGGTGTATCAGAAAAGAGAAACATAACCTTGTTGGACATGGTTCAGTCTATGATGAGTTATGCTCATCTTCCAGACTTGTTTTGGGGTTTTGCAGTGTAGACTGCATGTTATATCCTGAATAACGTTCCCTCGAAAAGTGTTTATGAAACACCTTTTGAGTTATGGAGAGGTCGTAAAGGTAGTTTATGCCACTTCAGGATTTGGGGCTGTCTGGCACATGTGCTAGCGACTAACCCAAAGAAGTTGGAACTGCGTTCGAAGGTTTGCCTCTTTGTGGGCTACCCCAAGGAAATGAGAGGTGGATACTTCTATGATCCAAGTGGGAACAAAATGTATGTTTCTACGAATGCTATCTTCTTGGAGAAAGATCACATGAAGGATCATAAGCCACAAAGTAAGCTTGTTTTACGTGAGATCTCTAGTGAGACTGAGATTGCTGAGGGTTCAACAAGAGTTGTTGAACAGGCCGACAGATCAACAAGAGTTGTTGAGGTTGGAACATTTAGTCAATAGCTCAAGAGTTGAGACTACCTCAACGTAGTGGGAGGGTTATGAACCCACCAGATCGCTACATGGGTTTAACTGAAGCCCAAAACTTCGTTACGAATGATGAGGTCGAGGATCTATTTTCTTTTAAGAAAGAAATGGAGGATGTTGACAAAGTTGAATGGGTTAAAGCCATGAACCAGGAAATAGAGTCTATGTACTTCAATAACGTCTGGGAGCTTGTTGATCCACCTGATGGGGTAAGACCTATTGGGTGTAAGTGGATCTATAAGCGAAAGAGATGTGTAGATGGAAAGGTGCAAATCTTTAAGGCTAGACTCGTGGCAAAGGGTTATACCCAGGTTGAGGGAGTTGACTATGAGGAAACTTTCTCACCTGTTGTCATGCATTCTCCTGTCCATAGCCATATTTTATAATTATGAAAGATGGCAAATGGACGTTAAGAGTGCCTTTCTTAATGGTAATCTTGAGGAGAACATCTATATGACTCAACCAGAGGGGTTTATAGTTCCAGATCAAGAGTAAAGAGTTTGCAAGCTTAATATGTCCATTTATGGACTGGAACAAGCATCTAGATCTTGGAACATCAGATTTGACACTGCTGTCAAATCCTTTGGCTTTGATTAGAACGTTGATGAACCTTGTATTTACAAGAAGATCATCAACAACTCAGTAGTTTTCCTGGTACTGTATATGGATGATATCCTACTCATTAGGAATGAGTAGGGTATCTGATTGACATTAAGAATTGGCTAGCTGTCCAGTTCCAAATGAAAGATTTGGGTGAGGCACAGTACAATCTAGGGATCTAGATTATTCGGGATCACAAGAACAAACGGTTAACCCTGTCTCAGGATTGTACATTGATCAAATCTTGATTAGGTACAGGATGCAGGATTCCAAAAGGGGTTTGTTACCCTTCAGACATGGAATCGTTTTGTCTAAGGATCAATGTCCTAAGACGCTTCAAGAGGTTGAGGAGATGAGACAGATTCCCGATGCTTCTGATGTAGTAAGCTTGATGTATGCAATGTTGTGTACCAGACCCGACATTTGCTATGCAGTAGGGATTGTCAGTCGGTATCAATCCAACCCAGGATTTGATCACTAGACGGCAGTCAAGACGACCCTTAAGTATCTTCGAAGAACGGAGGACTACATGCTTATGTATGGAGATAAGGATCTGATCCTTACAGAATACACAGACTCTGACTTTCAGACCGATTGAGATTCTTGCAAATCGACATCGGGGTCAGTGTTTACTCTGAATGGAGGGGCTGTAGTCTGACAAAGCATCAAGCAAGGATGCATCGCGGACTCCACTATGGAAGCCAAATACTTAGCCACTTGTGAAGCAGCTAAGGAGGCTGTTTGGCTGATGAAGTTTCTTTCAGATTTGGAAGGTGTTCCAAATATGGATTTGTCTATCCCACTTTATTGTGATAATAGCGGGCCTGTGGTAAATCCGAAGGAACCTCGAAGTCATCGTCGGGTAAGCACATCGAACGGAAATCGAAGATATCTATTAATCTTTAATAATAATGACAAATCTTTCCATTTACAAAGATTGGCATATCTATGTATATTTTATTTTATGAGGTCATGTATGCCATCAACTATTTTGCTTTAAATCTTCCTGACAAAAGTTGTAACAACGCATTATTATTTATTTTTATTTTTATTTTCGAGTTCTAAAATATTGGTGTCATAATTCAGAATTTTGACCTTATAATCTAAAGGTAAAATATTTCAGTCGTTGAGCTCTATTCAATTGGGTAACACTAAAAGATTGTGACTATATTTTCCACGCTCTCCTTCAATTTATATCTTTTCCACTCCCATTAGCCCACTACGATCAAATATGTAATATTAAAGATTGAAATGATTAATGTTAAAGTTATAATTTAATTAAAAAGTTAAAAAGAGAATTAAAAAGATAAACACATGGAATGTGTGTTTGTGTTTGAGGTGAAAACTATCCTAAAACTGTAATAACTACTTCTTACTACAGTAAATAATATTTTGTATTCTCTAATTAGCTAGAGTCAATACTATTTTAAAATCCTCATTTACTATAGTATTTACTATTTGCTATCCTTTTTACTATTCTACATTCATTATTTTTTTTTTATTTTCTTTACTATAGTGTCTGCTATTTTTTTCTCCAACTAAAATAGTTTACCCGTCAAAGACATATTATTATAATTTAAACTAAAATAATATAGGTCCTAAACACAAATTATTATAACCCCAACTATAATAACTAATCTCTCAACCCACAAATGCCTATATATGTTAGAAAAATGGAAAAGAGAGTAAAAAGATTAAAAAAAAGAAAAGAAATTGACACGACTGACTGAATATTGAATTTGTTTAAAGGGCAAAATCGTCAAAAAAGTGAGCCGTCGGATTGGAAGTTCGTCAAACTCGGATATCTTTCATGTCCTCATCTCACAGATATTTCCTTTTCACTACGCAATTTGTCAAGTCCGCCAACCCACTCACGTGACCGTGTTAACGTGGACAAGTCTCCCTTCACTTTCTCCCACATTATTATAAATAATAATTTATACAATCTTCCATACCCACTCATTTTGAACTTTTTTCTTTCTTTCTTTCTTTTTTTTCCTTCTTTGTTGAATCAGTCCCTTACCACAATTGTAACTCTTTCAGCGCACCAAGTGGTAAAGCTAGTTTCTCTCTCCCAGCCACCCAAACTAATGTGTGTAAACTTTTTAAATATTTATCCTCACTTAATAATACTACATATTAAGTAAACATGATGGATTCATATGCCAATTTAAATTTCCGTGGGAGTTTATTCAAGACAAGACTTAGGTCTAAACTTTTTTTTTTTGGAATCTATCCATTCGATTAGTCTCAAGTCTTGGATCGATCTAGTCGAACTTGTTCAATTTCACCAAAAAAATAAAAATAAAATAACCAAGTATAGCTCACTAATTAAAATTCTGCAACCTCGAAAACTATACTTATGCTAACACCGTCAGTATAGTACATATCTCAAGCAGATGTTAGGTCATGAGCTCTACACATAATGTCACTACCATTCCACCACCTCAAGTGGTAAATAATATTTTGTATGTGCTTAGGCATTAGAGTGTATCCAACTTGGCATCACATTAATGCGAGTTCTCTTGCAGGATAGCTCGAATCAAGTGCAAAAGAGAGATTTGGAGAATGACATGGCACAACTATCATCCTAATTATTGAAATAGAAAAATTATGAATTGATCTAATCCTTGGGACAAAATATATAATAAAGACTTTTATAATTGCTTAAAAGAAAACTTATAAAGTTGGTAAGAATTTTGAAGGTTGATAAACAAAAGTTGAATTATTATCCAAACAACATCAAATTGAATATCAAAAACCAAATTAGTTAATAAGTAACAGTAGCAATGCTAAACTAAACTTTACATAGTCTATCCTCTCTTAATTACTAGTATTTTGAACATAACAGACTTTTAATCAAGAAAATACTTAGATGCGTTTTGGTCAATACCTATATTTGTGCATATGGACGGAGTCACGTAGAGGTCAAGGGGCACGTGTCTCCCTCATTGTATCCGTCTTTTATATTTTTAATATAAATTATAAAGTGACATGTATTAATATATGTACAAAAGTTCAACTTAAATAACAATATTGGTGGTAGCTTGTTGGTGTGGAGTGTTGTTTGTTTGGTAAAGCACAAGGATTCTTGTGCCCTTTAAAATATAATGTATATTTTTTGTTTTAATAAATAAATAGTTAAACAATGCTTTTTTTATCGACACCAGAACTAGGCAGTTTATAAACATTTTTCTTCTTTTCGAAATTCACTTTTCAATCTCAACTCTCAATAACATTCTACTAAAATGGTTTCGTTCATTTTGTTTACATAATTTTTATATTCACATTATGCTATATATTTTTTATTTGTTTCCATGTTATTTTTACATTCACATTACTCGTATAGAATTTTAAAATTAATTTCAAAGTTCAAGCTAGAGGATGATTTGTTGTCACTCGTTTAAATATACGAGCTCGACAAGTAAGTTTTAAAATATTCTTAGGCTTTAAGTTTTAATGCTTTTAAATCTATATAATAGAATGTAATATTCTTATTATTAATACTTTTGTAGAGTTAATTCAAAATTAATATGGAGAGATATTATAAAAGAAAAATAACAATACAGACGGTAGATGCATCATCCTCAAATAAGAAAAATGTTTTGGATTCTGAACAATCTTATACAGAAATAAATCTAGAAGAACTACCTGCAAATCTTGGTCTAAGATATTGTGAATATAATGAATTTAGTCAAAATTTGTAAAGAAATACGGTAAGAAAAAAGAGAATCTAGTTGAGATACGTTTTAAGTATGGTTTCTGATTTCTGTCATAGTCATGATATTGAAGTCCTTAAAATGGATTGTCTATTTCTAATTCGAGGTCGACAAAAGCAAAATTCTCAACCAATTACAAATTTACATCATTATCGTGTTGAAGTTTTCTATGCCATCATTGATATGAAATTTCAAGAGCTGAATAATCATTTTTTTGAAACAAATACAAAATTACTTCTCTGTGTGGCATGCCTAAAATCGAGTAATTCATTTGTTTCTTTTGATAGAAAAAAATTTAGTAAGCTATTGAATTTTTTATGCTTGAGAATCAACTTCAAAATTATAATATTGATATGCGTTCTAATATTGAGTTCGTTGAGCTAAAAAGCATATGTGATATTGTAGTAAAAATGGTCATCATGAATAAGACAAAGTCTATCTATTAGTTTACAAATTCCTCACCTTAGCGTTGATTTTACCTGTTGTCACAACTAACGTAGAAAAAACATTTTCTGCTATGTATATTGTGAAGACTTGATTGTGCAATCAAATAGGAGGTCAATTGGTGAATGATTGTCATACTATATTGAAAAAGATTTATTTGATAAGTTAGATACTGAAGTTATCATAGATCGATTTTAAAACATGAAAATTTGTAGATAACAACTGTAATGTATTAAATTAGTTAATTTAAGAAGTTATGAACACTTTTTTTACATTCATTTATATACTTGTACATATAGTGCCTTCTATATAGAATTTCTGACTCCGTCAGGGTTTGTGTATTCCATTAAATTGCCCATAATTTACCTACAAATTATTATTATTATTATTTGAAATATCTTAATCTAGATGGGAGATGGAAATTGTTCCAACAATAAAAGCAATAGTTAGGTGTTGGACCGAACCTATATATTTCCGGGTATTATAAAAATTTATTACTGCGCAAGTTGACATGGGGCGGCGGCATTTCGTAATTTAGACCATTGATTCACATGAAAGACGAAATGGGATTGGGAGGCATTTAGTTCCTTCTAGCAGATAGGTTTCTGTGAAAAAAAACTTTGTTTACACACCGAAAAAACAAAAAACAAAGAGATGGGAAATCCAAAAAACCTTCTCTTGCTTTGCTTCATTCTCATATTCATGGTTTCAACCACCATTTCTCAAATAGAAATCAAGACCCACTTATGTTCAAACAGCGGCAACTACACTAGCAACAGCATTTACAAGCAAAATCTCGACGCCCTCCTTTCCTCCATCGCCTCCAACACCGAAATCGATTACGGGTTCTACAATTTCTCTGCCGGACAGCAACCCGACAAGGTGAACGCCATCGCCCTTTGCCTGGCCGATCTGACGGTGGAGAAATGCAGGAGCTGTATTCAAAATTCAACTCGAAGGATTCTAGAGGATTGTCCCAACCAAAAGGAAGCTGTCGGATGGTACACCGATTGCATGATTCGTTACTCAAATACATCAATATTTGGCGTTGGGAGCGAACAAGTGCTTAGCCCAACTTTTGTTTCCGGTCGGACTGCATCAGACGTAGTTGGGTACACTCAATCACTCAGCAGTTTGTTGCAAAGACTGAGAAGTGAAGCTGCGTCTGGGGATTCTAGACGCAAATTTGCTGCGGGGAAAATTGCAGCCCCAAATTTGGATACCATATTTGGGTTTCTTCAATGTACTCCCGATTTGTCCTCTATGGATTGCGAGAATTGTCTTCTGAAGACCGCTGAAAGAGTTCCGAATGGAAGTACAGGAACCAGGATATTTTCGACCAGCTGTTTCTTGAGATATGAGACTAACGATCTTTTCTACAACACTCTGTCGCCGCCTCCCTCTGCTGGTGACGCTCCTCCCCCACCCATGTCGCCACCGCCACCGCCAGGTACCTTCTCTTTTTGTGGGTTCTTTCTGAATTTAGATAAGCGCTAACATAGCCTCCGATCTAAATTTCTTCTTGTAGGAAATACTTCTAGAACTGTTATTATCGTTGTCGTGTCCATCGTTTCAGCCATCATTGTCGTTGTTGCCATTTTTTTCATTTTGAGGTTGAGGAAGCGAAAAAACAGAAAATCAACAGACAAATTTGAAGGTGAGTGGTTTATGAATCCTCCGTTTTCTTAGATGGGCAGTTTTGATTTGACTGTGTGATTCTATAATTATAAAATTTGAATTGATGGGTTCATGTTTTAATCTACTACGCTCAGGTGTTGCTATTGGGGATACCACTGACGAAATTAGCAGTGTGGAGACACTTCAATTTGATTTCGAAACTATTAAAGTTGCAACAAACAACTTCTCAAGTGAAAACAAGCTCGGACAGGGTGGATTTGGAGCTGTTTACAAGGTATAGAATGGATTAAGGAATAGAGCTTAAGGAGGAAATTAATTTTAATTGTAACTAGAAATGAAAGTTTTTATTTTCAGGGTAAGCTAGCTAATGGACAACCTATAGCAGTGAAGAGGCTTGCAAGTAATTCACAACAAGGAGATGTTGAATTCAAAAATGAAGTCCTTTTGGTGGTCAAGCTTCAACATCGAAACTTGGTTAGGCTGTTGGGATTTTGCTTGCAAAGAACTGAAAAGCTTCTCGTATATGAGTTTGTACCAAATGCCAGTCTTGACCAATTCATATTTGGTATACTCATTTTCTACATTCTTCTTCCTTTCACTTTATAGTTTATACTATCACATTGGAAAAGTTATCTTTTTCATAGAATTGATGTATTTATACATATAAGTTATCTTTTTCATAGAATTGATACAAAACCATTTATATGTATGGACGGTGATGTAGATTTTGGAAAAAGGACACAATTAGACTGGGTAAGACGGTTCAAAATCATTAATGGCATTGCACGAGGACTTCTTTACCTTCATGAAGATTCTCGCCTTCGAATCATTCATCGTGATCTCAAAGCTAGTAATATTTTGTTGGATGAGGAAATGAACCCAAAGATTGCTGATTTTGGTATGGCAAGATTGTTTGAAGTAGATGAAACTCAAGGCAATACAAGTAGAATTGTGGGAACATAGTAAGTAGAAGTACAAAATTGTTTATTTTTCTTTATAGTATATATCAATAATTATTTTTTTATTATATTTATTTTTGCAGTGGCTATATGGCTCCAGAATATTTAATGCATGGCCAGTTTTCAGTTAAATCGGATGTCTTTAGCTTAGGTGTTTTAATTCTTGAAATCGTGAGTGGTAAGAAAAATAGTTGCTTTCGCAATAGAGAAAAGATAGAAGATCTCTCCAGCTTTGTAAGTATATAGTTCACTTCTTGAAATCTCCTTTTAACATGACGACACTTCTAACGCTTTTGATGACATTAAAATATTTGACATCAAATTATTGTTTAATTTAGTTTTATATTATTCTAATTTGTGATTCTGTTTTAGGCATGGAAAAATTGGAAGGCTGGAACGACTAAAAACATCATAGATTCAACACTTAGTATTGGTTCAAACGTTGAAATGTTAAGATGCATTCATATTGGATTATTATGTGTTCAAGAGAATGTAGCAGATCGTCCGACGATGACTACCGTGGTTCTGATGCTTAGTAGCATGTCTCTCACTCTTCCTGTACCTTTGGAACCAGCATTCTTCATGCATAGTAAAATTGATGAATCCAGCACACAATCAAGGACGAGTAATTGGTTGGAAATGAATGAGGGGGCTTGTCATTCTGAAAGCGTACCCGTCCAATCTTTATCCAATGAAGCTTCAATTACTGATGTCAATCCTCGCTAGATTTTCATCCACTTTTTGGTAAAATATGTTATTTTGAAACTTGTTTTGGGTAGACAAACCGTAGATTTAGTACTTGATTGGTTCATTACGATATATTTATTGTTGTATGGAGAAATATTAAGAGTTGTGATTCAGTTGGTTGCAGTTGTAGCCATTTTTCACCCTAAACCACGTGGACCATGTCAATGGATATATGTATATATATGTCTCTTCTTTTTCTTTGCCTTTAATCTTCTTTACTTTTCTTTAAGGATTTTTTCATTTAAGAACATTTCTATATGTCACATTCTAGTTTCTTCCGATCTACCATCAATATATATATATATATATATATATATATATTCCCTTTTCTTCACAAAAATTTTATTTCTTACTTTTTTAATATTTAGTTTTCTTTTTATTTCATTTTCTCATCTACACAATACTATTTATTCTTCATCTAATAGATCCTTGATCTTTTTAAATTAAAAAAAATCAAAATTAGACATTATTTTGAAAACTCACCGACCTATCTGATACAAAATTGAGAATTTAAAATCTAATTATACATCGTTTAAAGTTTGGAAGCCTATTAAAGTAGATGGAAATCGAATGAATCATGCAAGATTTTTTTCTTTTTGGTTTGAGGTGAGACGTGCAAAGTTTATTTTTTTAAAAAAAACAATATATTGGTTAATAGTTCAAATTTTATGCCACTGAGATGTGTTAAAGCTAATGGTTTGTTTTAAAAGAAAAATAATATAGCCCCATTGACAAAGTTTATAACTTTCTATTTTCTATCACGATAGTGGTTTTAGTTTTTTCCTCACGTTTCAGACAAAAAAAAATTCTCCCCTTTTTTTAAATAAGTTTTGAAATATCGTAAATATAAGGGTTGTTTTAAATAAAGAAAAATGAACTAACTTTTTACAAGTGCTTGTTGTAGATTTGACAAATTAAATTTTAAAAACTAGGCTCATTGCCCAAAATTTATTACTTTCGCAAAATTGGTAACAAATAAGTAGTCCACGAAATGTCAAAAGAGCGAATTCACCTAATACATTTGATATACAATTGATACACACTATGTATTAGATACACCGGATTATTGATGTACCCGATACACTCACACTTATATCCTTGATACACTACTAATATACATATGATACACTTGATACACTACTAATATATATTTGATATACCTGATTTGATACACAGTTGATACATTATTGATAGACATTTTTTATATTTTATTAATAAACGGTAAGTTCGTGATCGTTGGTAATGTTTACAAAAACCAAATTCAGCACAATTCATTATCTAATTGGAGAATGCATTGGCAACCGGGATGCGTGGGTTGACGTTTGAGGATGAAGTTATGAGTATGGGAAGGGAAATTTCACCGAGCATGCTTGAGGTATCGTGGGGTTTCGAACAATAAATTATAAATGAATACATGACACAACAGTCGATGATTTTACTTTTGTAATTCAAAGCATTGACTCACCAGACGCGGAATAGGATTTTCTAAAGAGGAAAATGGCGACGGGCACTTCAAAATATCCTAATATTTTAATAAATTATCCCTCGACTTTATTCATCATATATTCTTAGTTTCTACAACCACATCGAACCAAAATTTTATATCCAGGCTTTCTCTGACTTGTCTCCGCCTCCACCACCGCCTCCGTCCATGGCGGCATAGCCTCCTCCATCAGTTGTTAAAGCCCCCTCCCCATCTTTACCTTCAAATGAGGGTATATCATTCTCTTATATCTTTGCAACGGTATACATGCATTGACATGTTTCACCGCTTATACTTGTTGGGTGAAAATTTATTTTTCAAAATGAGAGGGAACAACCTTTGGTTGGAGAATCTTGCATGGGAGAATTTTGAAAAGGAAGTCTCCCTTTTGTACTCCAATCTTGGGTTATGGGTTTGGGCCCCAAAGGATACCCATGTCTTGGAGGGAGTGAAGAGATAGATCAATGTGGGTTCGGTGGGATGCCATCGCTTTCCTCTGCTTTTTCAAGCATTTTCTTTTTGGATTGTTTTATCCTGGGGACGACGTGGCAGAATTCTTGACTTGCTTGTACACTTGGGTAGAGCCGCGAAACGTCTTAAAAGGGCAAGCTCCGCGACTCAGTCTATAACAAGCTTTTGTTTTGTAGGTTCCGTTCTTTGCCCGACCGCAGTTTCCTGACCGTTTGCTGCTGTCCTGTTCGTTGTCTAAGGGTTTTGTCATTTACAACAATTTTAAGACGTTTCCTGCCATATCACTAATGGCCTTCACTAGCAACAACGAAATTAGGACATCCAACTTTATATTAAATGGTTTGACTGATGATCTGTATGACTACTACAGTACAATGAAGACATTGAAGGAGGTCTGGGATGCCCTGCAAAAGAAGTACGACATCGAGAAGGTCGGGTCGAAGAAATATGTTGTCATCCATTATCTCAAGTTCTAGATGATGGATGACAAATCTGTGGAGGCCCAGTCCCATGAACTACAGAAGTAGCCGATGAGATAATTACTGAAGGTATATCTCTAGATGAACAATTCCAACTTGCTGTTATTATTGATAAACTGCCCCTTTTATGGAAGGATTTTAAGAACACTTTGATGCATAAGACCAAGGAGTTTTCCTTAGTGGGTCTTATCACTTGGCTAAGGATTGAGGAGGAAGCCCAGAAGCAGTACCAGAGGGGGAGGTGAACGCCGTACCTGGGAGACCCGCCTCTGCCATGGTAAAACCTGACCAAAAATCAAAGAGGACAAAGAGGAAAGGTCAAAATTGTGGCTCAACAACCAGAACCAACAAAAAAAAAACAGAAACCCCCTTAAGGAAAAACTGTACAGTTCCTCTGCTTTAATTGTAATAAACCTGAACACCTGGCTAGGAACTGTAGGAACAGGCGTCGTCCTACTGGACAGGCGAACCTGACAGAAGAACCATTAGTTGCCATGATCACAAAAGTAAATGTGATTAGTGGTTGTGAATGGTGGTGGATAGACACTGGTGCTACGCGCTATGTCTATCATGACCTTAGTCTCTTTAAAACTTATACTTAAACTAAGGATAAGAATATTCTATGGGAGATCACCACTCCACGAAAGTTGTTGGAACCGACAAGGTAGAACTGAAGTTTACTTCCCGGAAGACCCTTACGTTGAAGGACATCCTGCACACTCCGGAGATAAGAAAGAACTTGGTCTCGGGCTATCTCCTCAACAAAGCCAGGTTTACTCAAACCATAGGGGTAGACTTATATATCTTTACCAAAAATAATGTATTTGTAGGGAAAATGTATGCAACTAAGGGAATGTTTAAATTAAATTTAGACCTTAATAAAATGAAATCTTTTGTGTATATGTTGTGTCCTATGAATATTTGGCATACTAGACTCTGTCATGTGAATAAGAATTTAATTAGTAACATGATTAGACTGGAAATGATACTTAAGTTATCCATGAATGAATTTGATAAATGCAAGTATTGTTGTCAGGCTAAAATTACTAAAACTCTACATAAATCTTTACTTAGGATTTCGGAGCCTCTAGATTTAATTCATTTTGATTTATGTGAATTTGATGGCATCTTGACTAGGAACAGTAAAAGACATTTCATTACTTTTATTGATGACTGCTTTAATTTTACTTTTGTATATTTGCAGGAAAAAAAAAGTAATGCTTTTGATACCTTCAAATTATTTATTTCTGAAGTAGAGAATCAGTTTAATAGAAAAGTTAAAAGACTTCGTAGTGATAGAGGAACTAAATACGACTCAGACAGCTTTAATGAGTTCTTTAACTCACATGGAATAATACACAAAAAGACCACACCTTACTCTCTTGAAATGAACGAAAATGCCAAAAGAAAAAATAGAACTTTAGCAGAGCTAGTAGTTGCTATTTTACTTAGTTCAGGAGCCGCGTCTTATTGCTGGGGTGAAATCATCCTTACCGTGTGTTATGTCCTGAATAGAATCCTGAAGTCTAAGAACACAACTTCACCTTATGAAATTCTCAAGAATAAGAAACCAAACTTTGTCTTATTTTAGAACATGGGGTTTTCTAGCCTTTGTAAGGATTCCAGACCCAAATAGGAGAAAGTTAGCTAGTAGAGTCTATGAGTGCATCTTTATAGGTTATGCCTTAAATAGTAAAGCCTATAGGTTCTATGATCTAGTAAACCAAGTGATCATTGAGTCAAATGATGCCAACTTCTTCGAAGATAGATTTCCTTTTAAATCAAGGAATAGTGGGAGCTCGGGATCCAGTGGTCTAACCCAGTTAGAAATCCTACCTCTACAAAAGAAATCGACCCATAACCTAGAAGAAGCAAAAGAACTAGAACTGCCAAGGACTTCGGGGATGACTTCCAGATCTATAATATAGAAGAAGATCCTAAATATCTAAAAGTTGTCTTGTCCTCAATAGATGCCAACCTATAGCAAGAAGCCATAAATGATGAGCTGGACTCACTTAAGTCAAATAGGACTTGGCACTTAGTAGATCGACCCCCAGATTGCAAGGCAATAGGGTGCAAATGGATCTTAAAGAAGAAACTTAGACCTGATGAAATTTTTGATAAGTTTAAAGCCAGGTTAATGGCAAAGGGCTTTAGACAAAGAGAAAACGTAGATTTCTTTAACACCTTCTCCCCTGTCACTAGAATTACCTCAATCCGTGTCCTGTTTTCTCTTGCCCTTTATAACCTCGTTGTACACCATATAGTTTTAAAGATCGCTTTCCTAAATGGTGAGCTTGAAGAAGAGATTTACATGGAACAACATGAGGGTTTTGTAGTTCATGGTCAAGAAATAAGATGTGTGAATTAGACAGATCTCACTATGGACTGAAACAAGCTCCTATGCAAAGACATGAAAATTTTCATGACCTTATCCAATCTAAAGGTTTCAAGGTTAATGAAAGTAACAAATGCATCTACTATAAGTTTGAAAATAATCTTTGCACTATCCTATGTCTATATGTAGATGATTTGTCGATCTTTGGGTCGAACTTGCACGTCAAAAATGATGTGAAATCAATATTGAGTGCAAACTTCTGAAGGAACTCTAACTGCAGAGAACCATGAACGGAAGCAAGAGCGGTCCAAATTCCATTTTTCATTGAATATAAGTTTTACAGTAAAACAAGAACAAGATATGCATTTACATAAATTATAGCATGCTTTAAATAAAGGAAAACTTAGGGTTTCAGAAACCTTACCTTTGAAGAACATTTTCTTCAAGAATCCCTCGAACAAAACACGAATGGATCTCCTTCTCCACGCAGACCTCCTTCTTCAAAAGGGACACCACCACTTGAGAACTCTCTGTATTCTCTTGGGACAAAGGATTCAAGAAAGAGTTGTGGGCTGGAAACTAGTGCAGAATGGCAGAGAAAAGGGTGAAAAATTAGAAGAAAAGAGGAAATTTGGAAGTTTGACTTTTGGAGAAAAAATTTGGAAATTTAGCTAAGTATAGAATTTTGTGTGGGATGCGTTGGAAGGGACCAATGCTTTGAAAGGGTTCTGATGCGTTGGAAGGGTTGTTGGTGATGGCTTGCGGCTGAAGGAAGAAAGATGGGGGTGAAGCGTTTGAAGGCACAAGGGTAGGCAAGGCATGCGTTGGAAGGCAGCCCATACGTCGAGCAGTCGATGCACAACGCCCTTGCCCAATGTGTCGAGCAGCCAGCCAAGCGCCTTTCCTAATGCATCGAGCAGCCAGCCAAGCGCCCCTGCCATGCGTCGAGCGGCCATGCCTATGCAGTAAGTGCCCTGTCGAATGGCCATGCCCATGCGTCGAAGCACCCTGCCGAGCATCAATGTGCCGAGCACGACCATGCGTCGAGCGGCCAGCCTATGCAACACACCCATGCATCGAGTGGCCAGCGCCTATGCAGCACGTCCATGCGTCGGTCACCAGCGCCTATGCCAAGAACCATGAGCCATGTCGAGCAAGCCTTGCGGTGTCACCTAGTGAGCCATGCATCGAGAATGAGCGGCCATCCTATGCGTTGGTGATGCCTTGCTCTTGCGATGGCTAAGTTGGATTGCGATGGCTAAGTTGGGTTGCTAGGCGTTGAGTAGTGGACTATGCGTTGAACATCCAAGAGTTGGACGCATATAAAGGATGAGATCACCTAAAAAACATCATCAAACCATGTGTCTTCTTGGGAGGAAGCTTTAAGCCTTAAGCATTTGAGGTGGTTGCATCAGAGGACATGCAATTTGAAGCTCATGTGTTGGCTACATAGGAGGAAGACACTTAGATTGCGTTGATAAAAAAGATGTGTTGTTAGTATGAGGGAGAAACACTTGAGATTTCGGCCAAACCACGAGAAGATCTAAGCTCAAATTTTAGGGTAAGCTTCCTGAGACATTTTAGAATATGTTTTTAGAAGGAAGTATCTCAAAATAAGGTTTAGAACTATGAGTAATCTGAGCTGTAAGTTGAATCTGGATTCTAGTGGTGAAAAAGGGAGCCCAAGGTAGAAAAGGAACTACTAGAGTGAAAAATTCCTAAGCGATCGAGGTGAGTGACTAAAAATTTTTGACTAAAATATTTGATTTACAATGTTTTACAGAAAGCATGTTTTAAAGAAGATTATTCTCATGCCAGCTAGTTTTACAAAGTGATTTCCAAGCAAACCATGAGTTATGTTTTAAACGCATGCATGTGTGGGAAGTTTGTTGAAAAGCTATTTATATGTGTTAAATATACCCAGCATGCATTAGTATCTTTAAAGCCATGTTTTTATATGTGTTATACTTTACATGCTTTAAAGATAAAGTCATTTATGACTAGTTTTACTTAAAACGCGATATAGAAGGACATTTAAGAAGGTATCCGCCCAACTAGATACCGAAGGACATTTTAGAAGGTATCTATTGGTACTGAAGGATGTTTGAGAAGGTACCAAACCAACCGGATACTGAAGGACATTTAAGAAGGTATCCTAGTAGCTCGATGCTGAAGGACGTTTGAGAAGGTATCCTAGTAGCTCAATACTGAAGGACATTTGAGAAGGTATCTGAGCAGAAGTACCTAAGGTATGACGGTACTTAGTATGGCCACGTACACGTAGGTAGAGTCAGAGATTGAGCAAAAGGGTTCTTTCTTGACTAACAGTTGGTGTTGGGATTGTTTTTCCCCACAGTGGGGTTATTTTTAACTAAGAAACAGTTTTACTGTTTTATGATTAAAACAACTTTATATGCTTCATGCTTGGAAAATGTTTATAATGCAGTACAAGTACTGTAGAAGCTTATATTTCAGTTTGAACTCTTTATTGACATTTTGCATGAGAATCAATTATCTTTCTTAAGTCACTCACTGGGCTAGCAAGCTCACCCTGTTTCAAATGTTTTCCTCCCCCCCCCCCCCCCCCCCCCCCCCAACCCCCTCATAGGTAGCGGTCAAATCCTCAGAAGATAAGCTCTGCATCTGCTCTACCACTAAAGGATACAGATATTGTAACCCGTCTGTTAGGTGGTCACTGTAAATATTGTACACATGTTGTAGTTGTTCATATAGGGATTAGGGTTTTGGGATTTGGGACTCATGAATCTAATGTTGTAATGACTCTAAACATGTTATGTTTCTGAATTAATAAATTTTTGGCCTGAAGACATTCTGCTGTATATGAGTTATATATTGGTATCAGAGTTATTCCATAACAGTTAGTAGGCAGTAAGTGTCAACAAAAGGGTTAATAACTGTTGTCAGTCACGCCTTTTCCTAGGCTAAGAGGGTGGTCTGTGGCGGGGTGTGACAGCTTGGTATCAGAGCAAAGGTATACGTAAACTTGGGAAAGGTTTGAGCTAGCTTAGTATTAGAGCATAAGGTTTTGGGTGAAAGAGAGAGTCCATGCATTAGATTAAGTCCCATAAGTAAGTCCCTAACATGTATACTTAATAATTAGGCAAAGATACTGAGGAGAAGTGGCGGGCTGAGCAGGCAAACTGAGGAGAGGAATGTTGACCTTACCAGCAGAGCTCTTGAAGTTAGACAGGACCCAGATCCGAAGGGGAAAAGAGTTAGAGACTCAATAGAGCAGGAAGAAATTCGGCATCGAGAGGCTGAAAGCTTTAGAAGCCACGACATTCGATGGAGCCACAGATCCAATAGATGCTGAGGTCTGGTTGGACTTGATTGAGAAGTGTTTTAAGCTTATGAGATGCCCTGAGGACTTTAAGGTTGGGTTAGCGGCATTCTTGCTATAGAAAGGGGCTGAGAAGTGGTGGAAAGTGATAGAGGCCAAGGAATAGTTCGAAAACTATAACTTGGTCTGAGTTTAGACAGATATTTGAGGATAAATACTACCCTAGTGCTTTTAAAGAAGCGGAGAGGGAGGAATTCCTTAGGCTAACTCAAGGAGTGATGACGGTTGCTGAGTATGAGCAAAGATTTACTGAGTTATCTCAGTATGCCCTTTCGATCATTGCAGAAGAGAAGGAGAGGTGTAGGATATTTGAGAATGGCTCAAGAAGAAAGATACGTACACCCGTTACCTCTACATCTAATTGGGTGAATTTCACTCAGATAGTTGAGACCGCTATCCGAGTTAAGCGGAATGTAACGAGGAAAGATATACTCCAGCCAAATGCGGGACAGTTTAGGACGCCTGGAGAAACAAGAGGTAAGAGTTTTAGACCCCCGTTCTCTGGATAATCGGGTATGAGGAGTTTTGGAGGCACGAGCCAACAAAGCTCAGGTCGAAAGAGGTTAAGACCTGCAGTTGGACTTAGTGGTAGATCAGTATCGGGTCGTGCTAGCGAGTCAGTAGCTAGTATAGGAAGGAGACCACTTTGTGTAAACTATGGTAGGCCCCATACAGGAGTGTGTTATGGCAATAGGAATGTGTGCTTCTAGTGTGGACAAGTGGGGCATTTCAAGAGAGATTATCCCCAGCTATGTCATGGAGCATAGAGTGAACAAAGAGGAGTTGCCTAGACTATAGACCAACCCAGAGCGACCGGAACTAGAGGTGAAGGATCCGGTGTAGCTAAGCAGAAAGAGGTAGCTGGATGACCCCAACAGCAGCAGCAGGAGGGTAGAGTCTACGCTATGACACACCAAGAAGCGGAAGAGGCTCCAGATGTCGTAACCGGTACGATAACTTTATGTAATCAATCCACTTATGCATTATTTGATCCTGGTGCTACGCACTCATTCATATCTAGCATATGTGCATTATATATAGATGGAGTGCCTGAGCGTATGAATGAGGATTTGTTTATCTCTACGCCTATAGAAGATACTTTAGTGGTACATGAGTATTACAAAAATTGTGAGGTAATTCTTGGAAATCAGAGTTTAGGGGTTGACTTGATTCTATTAGAATTACTAGAGTTTGATGTTATCTTAGGTATGGATTTCCTAAGTAAACACTATGCCACTATGGATTATTTTAAGAGAGAAATAGTGTTTAGAAAACCAGGTGAAAAAGAGATAACCCTGGTTGGAAGTAAAAGAATACTTCCCAAAAGTTTAATATCAGCATTGAAGGCTAGGAAACTGCTGAGTAATGGATGTGAAGCCTATTTAGCCTATGTAGCAGTTTCACAGGATGAGAAACTGAGACCCTAGGATGTACCTGTGGTACAAGAATTCTTAGATGTGTTCCCTAAAGAGTTACAAGGCTTACCACCTGACAGGGAAATAGAATTTACTATTGAGTTAGTCCCGGGTACAACACCTATATCCCAGGCACCATATAGGATAGCATCAACGGAACTGAAGGAGTTAAAAGTTCAATTACAGGAACTTGTGAATAAAGGGTACATTAGACCCAGTGTTTCACCTTGGGGTTGATAACATGTGAAAATACAAGTTATTTATATCACCTTATCTAGATATTGTGGCCAAAAGTTAGTGAATATGCGCCGATTGTATGAAAATTAGCTTAGAATTACAATAATTATAAATGATCGCAATTACACCCACTAACACCATAAAGATGGAAGACAAGCCGAATTTTACTCTGTTTTGCAGGAAACCAAGTCACCGCTTGTGCTCAAGGCTCACGAGAAGCTGATCAACGCATCTCTGTCACATTGTGCTCGTCAATCAATAATGAAGAGACGATTACCGCAATGATGGCACAATACGATAGTCGATCCATAGCTAACTTTCAACCGCATGCGGTAATAAAAGCAACATCGCATGTGAACTCACGATCGAAAGATGCAACTAAGCAACGCAAAAGCGGAGGATCGAGACACGTGTACAACTAACGGTTGTGCAGAATTGACGATCTGATTGCATAACAGAAGGAATAATATCCCTCTATCTTCGGAATTACCATAACAATCAGTGGGGACCACAAGGTCGGAGTCAAAGACCTGCACCTATAAATACCCCATAGATTTCAGGGAAAACTTATGCTACTTGATACGGGGTGAATTGCTGCTAAAGTGTTGAGAGAAAAGGCTGAGCTAAATGTTTAATTGAAGAAATCTGGGAAGAAGACGAGACAAGGCCGAGAGGTGAGTCTCAGATCTAATCTATCGAATACCCGATCCGAAGCTCTGTGTACAGAAACCTGCTACTGGTGGAGAAGCCTGAGAGGGAAACTCTTCCTACCATCAGATCCATCCAATCCGGCAAGCAAATCTCCATCAAATCGGTACCAAGACGTTGGCGCTTGTTTGTATCTGTTCTATTTCTTTCATCGTTGTATTTCACTTTCTCTTTATCTCTTCATTCACACACCATGTATCAAATGCTTAATAGACATATTAAATGTTTCGATAGCTTTCATATACCATTCTCTGTCTATTTCTGTTCCTCCATTAATCACTTTTTCCATGATGTCTTTTTAATCCCCTGATAGTTAATATGAATCAAACAAGTACTTAATAAGTGTTAAAGGTATAAAATGCGTTTAGCTAAGACATGCTAGACGGCATCCTCACCTGCGAGAGCATAAGTGAAGATGCCATTCTGATCTATCGAGAGAAGATTAGAAGAATGTGTTAACTAAAGGTGTAGTACTTCCAGACATGGAAGCAACCTTGCATTCATTATACTAGTCTTTGTCTCACCACAGACATGTGCCATACTAGTCTTTGGCGTACACCTTTCACTCAACGTCCAATCACTGAAAGGTGTACGCCAAGGGAAGAGCGAAACCGTATTTATAGCTTCAGCGCAATTGAGGACTTGCGTTGTTTATATTATTTAACTTTCTCTTTCTAATTTGTTCATAAGACTTGTCACCGCATCCCATGTTCTTTGCATAACCTTCACAGCCAGCCTTGACCCCAACATCTTGTATCATGAACTTGTATCTTGTATCATCTAGCTTAGGTTTATTGTATTTCATTTTACTATCGCATTTTTACTGCTTTCATTTACTTTACCGCAATTTTATATACTTGTACACAAAACATCCTTTTTAAAGATTGAAAAATTGGTCGCATGTTTCACGAACATACCACAATAACCTAAAACAGTCCTTGTGTTCGACCTCGGATTACACCGAGAAACTTGCAGTGGAATTACACTTGGTTCCATCGGAAGGAAACTTGTGACAACGTATGGCATACTACGTGAACATCCATAATTAACACATATCTAGCAGTAGTATCGCATAGAACATCATCAATCATACACATCAGCGTTTTCCAACCAACAAGTTTATGGCGTCGTTGCCAGAGAGTGGTTAACGGTTTATGTTTTGAGTGTGTTTTTTGGTATTTTGCAGGACAGATCTCATTGTACTGGTTGTTCATCGTGGAGAGCAGCCTGACGATTTATGAGTCCTGGTGCTGAACCGGAATTCGAAGCTGATCCTGAGATCGAGCGTACTTTCCGCGCAAAGGTATGTCAGAACCGAATTAGGCGAAAGAAGGCAGCCAGCATGGCGGACAACAATGATAATGCGGTACCGGTTGTAAACCAAGGGGCTGTTCGACCGGCTCAGGATCCTGTCTTCCTGGCGACTGATCGCAACATCCCAATGTGTGATTATGCGGCACCCAATTTGTATGACTTTTCGCCTGGTATCTCGAGGCCGAATGTGGAGGAGAACACGCGTTTCGAGATTAATCCGGTAATGCTGCAGATGATTCAAAATGTCAAGCAGTTGGGGGGTCTGCAAGGTGAAGACCCACACGCCCATCGGACTAGCTTTGTCGAGATGTGTGGAAATTTTTCCTTACCTGACGTGACCCCAAAGAATATAAGACTATATCTGTTCCCTTACAACTTGAGGGAAGAGGCTAAGAGGTGGGCTTACTCACTGAAGCCAAATGAGATCACTTCATGGGAGCAACTGGTAGAATGGTTCATGAAGAAGTTCTTCCCACCTGCCATCAACACAAGGCGACGAAAGGATGTGTTGAACTTCGAACAGATGGAGAATGAGACCCTAAGCACTGCCTGGGTGCGATTTAGGAGACTGGTGAAAAACTACCCATATATCGGGATCCCCAATTGCGTCTTGATGGAAACGTTTTATAATGGCCTGAACAGAGCAACGCAGGCTGTTGCTGATGCCTCCGCGGCAGGAGGTTTTATGGATAAGACATACACAGAGGCTAAAGTCATCCTCGACCGCATCTCGTGGAATATAGATGACTAGATTGACGATGGATATGAAGGCTGAGCCGTCGAGAGAAGGAAAAATGAAACAGCCATTGTCCCTGCAGAGTCAATGACCACGTTGGCCGCTCAGATGGCCGCAATGACCTCGATCCTCCAGTCAGTGGAAATTAACCAAGGAGCCATTGCTCAACAATCAACACAACCCGCTGCACCGGGTCAAGTGGCCGAATCAGTTGCGTCAATTGTGGAGGGGCTCACTGAGCTGACATATGCCTATTGAACCTTTAGCAAGTGTGTGCTATCCAGAACAATCACTTCAGCAACACCTATAATCCGGGCTGGAAAAGCCATCCTAACTTCAGTTGGGGAGGCCATCCCAACCCAGGAGGGCTAGTTAACCATCAAGGGGGTAGTAGAGGAAATCCGCCTTTTCACCACAATCAAGGGAAATCAAGACCGCACAACCAGCAACCATCATCATCTAATACCTCGAGAAGCTCATTAGAAATGCTGCTGAAGCAATATATGGATAAAAATGACGTAGTGATGCAAGCACAAGCGTCTTCAATAAGGAATATGGAGATCCAAGTGGGCCAACTGGCCTCTGAGCTAAGAAGTCGAACAACGAGAACATTGCCCAGCAATTTAGAAGCCTCGAGATCTACAGGAAAGGAGTAATGCCCTTAAGACATTGAGCAGGTAAGTCTGATCGCCTGCGGAGATGTGGATTGCGATCACTCATGACAGCGCAATTTTTTGTCCATATCTCAATACTATGTTTAATGCTTTATTAAATTGCTGTCTCTTTGAATTTTGAATTTTGTCTTCAATTCTTCATTTAATTTTGACTTTATGAATTTATTTCCTCATTTATTTCTTTGCATTTAATTTTTCCTCATCTTTAATTCCTTTACTTTTTCTATAATTAATGTGTTGAGCTTTAAATGGTGAATGATTGAGTAATAAAGAGAGAATTTGTTGCCGCAAGTCATAGCACTTGCGTTGAAAAAAATATATAATAAAAATTAATAAAAAAATTAACATCAGGTATGCAAGGCGACAATGGACGCATCTCAAACCAATAAGGAATGCTTTGTGTTCACCTAACTTAACTATATTGAGTTGAGGGGTGTGTTGCGCTAGTATATGTCCTTTGCCCGTCCTTAGCTGAATGCACTATGTTGAGGCATCCTCCAGAAATGCATTAGTTAAGGGGTGTGTTGCGAGGATATATGCGTTGTTGCCCGTCCTCTGCGAAAATGCAGTTGCATTGGTGAGCACAGTGCATTAATCTTTATCTTGCGTCCATTTAAATAAAATACTAAAGAAAATTCTTTTTGTAATTTGGGAGAAGTCCAATCATTTCGTATCCCCAAGCAATTATGACTTGGGAGACGAAAGGACAGCTTTATCTAAAATTCCATAAATGAGGGAGGTAGAACAACGCGTTTGTTAAGCTGCTCGAGGCCTGTCGCCACAAAAATCATGTTGGGCCCGCCACGGCCCAACCTAAAAATAAGACCTCCTCCCTCGTTGGTAAATCTTTACCTCATTTTGGCATTCTAAAACCCTAGCTCTTTGCACCCAGACCTTTCTTTCTTCCCCAGCAGCTCAAGCATTTTACCAGCCCTTTCTTAAGTTCGTATCCATAGCTGACCAAACTCCCACCCAATCTGCTTCACCTTCCACACCTGACCAAGTAGCCATGCGAGAGGCAGCATTCTTGGTTGCCAGTTGCAGACTTGCCGCCCAAGCCCAGACTATCCCCAAACTCGTCGGGAGAGCCCGGAGAAACCCTCTGGCCATTAGGCCTCCTTTGTTAAAGAGAGGAGGAAGCACCGAGAGCATGCCTATGCCAACACCTGCCGTCTCAATTGAAAGTGAAAGGAAGAGGCGCGATGATACGGAGGTGTTTGGCAACATCCTAATTACCTTGGAACAAGAAGGTGGATTGCCCGAGGCAGGGGTTGTAAATCAACTACTGCCTACGGAGGAGGAGACGTTGGGGGTAAAGGATGGAGTAGTGGTGGCGGAGGAAGTGGTGGTTGAAGAAGAAAAGATGGGAAGAGACGTTCTGGCCCTTGAGATTCCTAAGGTAACTGCCAACGTAGAAGCCTATGACAAACCTCCAAGAAAAAAAGAAGAAGAGATTGCGAGAAAGGAAAGAGAAAAAGAAGAGATTGCAATAGAGGAGGTCAAGGAAGGCAAGGTTGCGTTGGAGACCCCTAACATTGAGTTGGAGGAAGTTGCGGGGGAAGCGCAACCAGTAGTGGCTGAAGAAAAGAAGAAAAATAAGAAGAAGACCAAGGGAAGGAAGGCTGGGGAGGTTGAATCTTCCCATCATCGCAAAGAAAAGAAGAATAAAGAGCAAAAGGATGATGATGAAGATGAAGAGGCCAAGAAGGAGAGAAAGAAGAAAGAAAAGGAAGAAAGGAAAATGCGACGGCGTGAAGAAAGGCGCTTGAGAAAAGAAGAGGAAGCGAAACAGAGGGCTTCGAGCCCTGAGAATGATGGAGAATCAACCTCTATAAGGGGGGATAGGGGGGAAACTACACAGTTGATGGAATCGGCACAACCCATACCAACACAAATAGTTATGACCGATGAAAGGGAAGAAGCAGAGGGAACTCCCCTAATGTGGCGTCGAAGGGAGAACGCGCCGCAAGGGTCCACAATTGACCCTCATGGATTAATTTTTTGCATTGGAAGAGAAGGAAAGAAAAAGAAAAGAAGAGGAAGAGAAGCAAGAAAAGATGGAGAGGGGCAAGCTCATCATCGCAGAAGGGAATAGAAGGAGAAAATTGGAGTTTCAAGAAATGCGAAGCAACAATGAGCTTGCCAGACTTGAAGGGATCCGGAAGCGCGAGGAGAAACAACATCTGTTGTTGGCCTCTGAGCAATTCGAAGAAGAATTTGCGAGAAAAGAAAGAGAAGAAGAAGAAGAAGAGAGGAGGAAGAATGAAGAAGAGGACAGATTGTTGTTGGAGAAGAGGAGGAAGAAGCACGAAGCCAATAAGCGGTGCTTATATAAGAGCAAGGGCAAAGAACTCGCAGAGCGCGAGAAAGAAGAGCAGCACAAGGAGGGGGAAAGGAGGGAAAGACAAGCAGCCCGTCTTGTGCTGGCAAAAAACAAGGCGATAGTAGAAAGCAGCGAACCCGCGGCGGCCAAGAAGCGCTCATCAAAGAAAAAAGAGAACGATGATATGTTGATCGAGATGGGTTTCTTTCCTGCACCGAATCCACTACCTGACCTCATCACGAGAGTAATTGTGAAACATGGGTGGGACACATTCTGCCAGTGCCCGTCCATCATTGTGCCTCAGGTAGTGCGAAGCTTTTACAGTGGGTGTCTTCATGGAAATAGGGAGGCGGTGACCTTTAAAGGAGAAACAGTATCCTTCAGCGCAAGGGACATCAACGAAATTTATTAGATGAAGGACAACCCTGATACACCAGGGAATAAGATTATTGATGATCCCACAGAAGAACAGATGGATGGTACGCTGAGGGTATTAACGCAACCAGGCACGAAGTGGTCGGTTTCGCTCAAAGACATCCGTACCTTGGAGTCCAAGTCCTTGCTACCAGAGGGAAGGCTTTGGGTTTACTTGGCTAAGAAGCGGCTGATCCCAACAACGCATGACAGAACTGTATCAAGGGATCGGGTCATGGCCGCATACTGCATAGCCCGTGGCATTCCTATCGACGTAGGGCAGTTGATCGCGAGGTAGATCAGAGCATTAGTGGGGCATGTTCGGGGGCATTTTTCTTCCCGTGGTTCATTTCAAGTCTATGTCTGTCTATTGGTGTAGGCATTGATGAGAAGCCCATGCCAGAAGTCCACGGCCTCATCAACATAAAAATCTTGAGGATGCTCCTCAAAGATTCTTCACACTGCCCCGAGCTGCCAATAAAGAGGCCTGCAATCGATTTGAATGCGCTTCAAGAACCAAGGCCCAAAAGAAAGCAAAGAGAAGATAAGGGAAAAGAGAAGGTCCAGGAGTCACCAATGCAAGATCTAGAACCTATGGACCCTCTTCCCTTAGTTATCCGGTCTCCAAGCCCTCCGAGCCTGCTAGCGCAAACCTCTTCCCCCTTGCATGAACATTTTACAAACCCCCTTCTTGTCCCCAAATCTCCTATTATTTATCTAGCAGCCCCCATCTTACCATCAGCTTCATCACCGCAACCCACCATTCCACCACCGCATGTTGATGACCCACACGATTTGGGTGAAGGCACCTTTGCCCAACCCCAAAACGATGCTGGCGAGACATCACAGGCACAACCATCCTTGACCTCCATGGCTGCTGAGTTAGCTGAAATGAGAACCCTTTTTCTCTCAATAGCAGGAGCTTGTCTCTCAACAGCAACACTTCTTCAATCAACGCTTTAAGGTAGTAATGGAGCGCATTGATGAGATTCAACGCAGTGCTGCAACTTCAAGGGAGGCGCTCATCAATATGCAACGCAGTATGCATAGAATCTTCCTGCACCAAAGACAGATAGCGGAGCGTAATTAAGAGTATTGTAATTTTCTCACCACATATCTACATGGTCTGATGGTGCCTCCGCATCAAAGGAAGCACTTATTATTTGATGACGCTTCGTCTGCACCACCTCAACATCCTCCGCCAGATCCCCCTGCTCCTCAACCTTAATATTTACACTTTCTTCCAATGCTATTTCTTTTATGCGGCCATTTTTTATTTTGTATTCAATTCATTTATTCTTTGTAAGTTAATCAAATTCTTTGACTCTTGTACAGGCAACAGAAAATTTTGTATTACGTTCAATTATACTTATTTATACACCTTGTTAATATTCAATATAATTAGAGTACATGATTCACTCTACTTTTTGCCTGTGCCTTTTTCTTTATCTTCCTTTATTAATTTTTTTTATGTTCTTAATCTTTTATTTTTACGATATTCATTACGTTGCTATGATGTATTATATGTTTATACTTAGAAACATTTCCCATACTTAGTAACTTCTGACTAATACTGAGTTGATTCTTATTCTAGCAGTACTTTACCTTTTATCTTTCAAAGTTCTGCTCAAACCTTCTTTTTGAAATTTTCTTCTAAGTGTTTGTCTAATCTATCCAAACAACGCAATGAGGACCTTGCTTATCTTTAAATTTGAGGGTGGGGAAGGTCTGAGTAGATGGGATCAAGAATATGCAGTATTTAAGAAAAGAAAATGCGT
Organism: Benincasa hispida; assembly: GCF_027475165.1. NCBI lineage: Eukaryota > Viridiplantae > Streptophyta > Magnoliopsida > Cucurbitales > Cucurbitaceae > Benincasa > Benincasa hispida. The sequence goes on along the minus strand of NC_143480.1, from coordinate 12,406,955 downwards.
CCATTTTCATAAAAAAAAAAAAAAAAAATTCAAAACTCCAATGTCAGCGCAAGGGAAAACCTCAAAACTGTCCCAACCTGATAAGAGTTTAGTTGTGAAAGAAGCCTACTCGTAGTTGAATGTTCGTATGACACCCGTAGGAGCAAGCCAAAATGAAGGTGGATTTCCAAGAACAACGCAGTATGGAAAGAAAAAATAATAGAATGCAAGAGACAACTCCTCTGAATGTCATGAGTTAAAGTTGAAATTGGCACACAACCGTAGTTGGATGTCCGCATGACACCCATGGGGATACGCCAAAACGAAGAGTGTAACCATGACCAACAGTCTCTAAATAAATAAATGATGCAAAGTTTTGCTCACCGCATATAGATGCATCTAGTTGTTTTGACAAAGAAGAGATAAACATTCTATTTTGAAAACTAGAAAAGCATTTTTTAGCAGAATTTTGTCATGTAGAAGAATAAAGTAGCGCTTGCTAAGAATTAGCAAGGATAGAAGAAAATTACGATGTCAAGTAATGTGCCTAAATGTAACATTCGGAGCAACCAATCGTCGCAAAAATATAGGATAGGAATTGAGCATGATTGCCTTAGTAGAAGATATGCTTGAGAACAAGCATATATCTAAATTTGAGGGTGTGATAACTTGTAGAAATACAAGTTATTTATGTCACCTTATCTAGATATTTCAGCCAAAAGTTAGTGAATATGCGCCGATTGTATGAAAATTAGCTTAGAATTACAATAATTATAAATGATCGCAATTACACTCACTAACACCATAAAGATGGAAGACAAGCCGAGTTTTACTCTGTTTTGCAAGAAACCAAGTCACCGCTTGCACTCAAGGCTCACGAGAAGCTGATCAACACATCTCTGTCACATTGCGTCCGTCAATCAATAATGAAGAGACGATTACCGCAATGACGGTGCAATGCACAGTCGATCCAGAGCTGACTTTCAACTGCATGCGTTAATAAAAACAACATCGTATGCGAACTCATGATTGTAAGATGTAGTTGAGCAACGCAAAAGCGGAGGATTGAGACACGTGTACAACTATCGGTTGTGTAGAATTGACGATCTGATTGCATAACAGAAGGAATAATATCCCTCCATCTTCGGAATTACCATAACAATCAGTGGAGACCACAAGGCCGGAGTCAAAGACCTGCACCTATAAATACCCCATAGATTTCAGGGAAAACTTATGCTACTTGATACCGGGCGAATTATTGCTAAGGTGTTGAGAGAAAAGGCTGAGCTGACTGCTTAATTGAAGAAATATGGAAAGAAGACGAGACAAGGCCGAGAGGTGAGTCTCAGATCTATTCTGCCAAATACCCGATTTGAAGCTCTATGTAAAGACCCCTGCTACATGGGTATAATCCTTTGCCATAAGTCTAGCTTTAAAGGTCTGTACCTTTCCATTTACACCTCATTTACTCTTGTAGATCCATTTACAACCTATAGGTTTTACCCCATCAGGTTGATCTACAAGCTTCCATATAGAATTGAAGTAAATGGATTCCATTTCTTGATTCATGGCTTTAATCCCCATCCTTGTCAACATCTTCCATTGCTTGTTTATAAGACAATGGATCCTCAACACCATCATCAGTTACGATGTTTTGGGCTTCTATTAAACTCATGTAGTGTACAGGTGGGTTCACAACCCTCCCACTATGTTAAGGCAATCTCAACTCTTGAGATGGATGACTAGATGAACTGACATCAATAACCCCTATTGATCTATCAGCCTGTTCAACAACTCTTGTTGAAGTCTTAGCAGACTCATTAGAAGTCTCACTTAAAACCAGTTTACTTCGTGGTTTATGATTCCTCATGTGGTCTCTTCCAATAAGGTAGCGTTTGTCGATACAAACACTTTATTATCACTTGGATCATAGAAGTATCCACCTCTCATTTCCTTGAGGTAGCCTACAAATAGGCACACTTCTGAACGAGGTTCCAACTTTTTGGGGTTTGCCATTAGCACATGGGTTGGACATCCCCAAATTCTGAAGTGGTGTAAACTACCTTTACGACCTCTCTATAACTCAAAAGGTTTATTAGAAACACTATTTAAGGGAACATTGTTCAAAATATAAACTACAGTCTCTAGTGCCTATCCCGAAAATGAGTCAAGAAGATGAGCATAACTCATCATAGATCGAACCATGTCCAACAGGGTTCTATTTCTCCTTTCTGATACACCATTCTGTTGAGGTGTACCCGAGGCTGAGAGTTAGAACGTGATTTTATTGGGTTTTATGTCCTAAAACTCGTGGTTTATAAATAGTAGAACTTATTCTGAAAATTCAATAAGTTGTTATTGAATATATTGTTTTTCAGAAATCCAATCAACTTAAGTCCCTTGACTATTACATAAGTACTTGAACTTTATGTGGAGATATACAAGTGGATCAGGTTCGAGTAAATAGTCAAAATGATCTATAGTATATGAATAAGGTTGGGTGCCTTATTCTAGTAACACTATTGGATGCGGCCTACTCTGTAAATGTTACAAAGATAAATTGTTATATACGATGTGATCCTAATTCATGCATGTTGGGACATGAGAAGTGGGGGCGTCTTGTGCAAATGAGTTTTGTGCAAGATCGGACCTCAAAACCTGTCACTCTTACTTTATAACGTTGTTTACTGTTTAAGACTGACTATTTCAAAGAGATGATTTAGGTAACTTGACCTTCATCTTGAGCTAACTATGAATACTTGTTTATTTGGGATTATCCTTTGATCTACAAACGATGAGAGTAGATCAACTGCCTCTACTCAATAAGCCTCCCATTTTGGGGATAAGACTGGATGAATAGCTGGGGACATAGGGTGCAAGACGGAATTCACTCCTACCCGATTAGGGTTAGTAGAGAGGTTATTCCCTTCAAGTGCTGATTCTGGATCTTGAACAAGAGGCCTCACCCTCTCATTGGCATGAAAGGGATTAGATTTGTTAATTGGATCACAAATCAATTGTTCATTAGGGGATCGGTGGGACTTAAGGAACAAGAGGTAATTTAGGGGGTAAAATAGAGATTCGACCCAGCTGTTATTACGAACAACCTGTGAAGGGTTAACTTACTAATCATGGTTATATCAAGTGGACATAATATATCTACAGTGAGAGGAGTTCAGCTATAGGATTTAGTTGAATTATCCATTAGTTAACGAATGGAGGTTAGATCGGTCTAATGAGTTTAGTCGATTAATCTCGGATTGTTGGAGCCCCTGATCTGTAGGTCCGCGGGTCCCCCTACTAGCTTGTAAATGGATTAGCTCTAGAATAGCGTGATAAGTTAATTTGAAGTGTTCAAATTAGAATTAAATGAAATTGGAGAAATAATATTTAAATATGATTTAAATATTTGAAGATGAAATTGTGTAAAATTAATTTAATATTTAATATTAAATTAATTAGAATTATTTAAATTGTTTAAATAATTATTTATTAATTTTTTTAAGAAAATTAATTTTGTAAAATTAATGATAAATTGCAAAAGAAGGAAAAACACAATAATGGAAAATTGATTTCTCCATTGTCTTCTTCCAAGTAGCTCACTAAACAACCCACCTCAAGCTTCATTAACTCCAAGCATGAGCTGCATCTCATGCAGTAGATCTCTTTGCATGACTGTCCGCAATATTTTGAAGAGATTGGAGTGATTTTGAAGTAATGCAATCAAAAAAATTTATCTGAAAAATTCGAGAGAAGAAGTTGTTCTTTATATTGGGTTGCTGCTGTGAGTTAATCTCCAAATTCCTTTAATTCAGGCTTATTTTGAGTCCCACTACTCAATCTAGAGCACCAAGAGGATAGTAGGTAAGATCTTAGGTGGTCTACAACAAGATAAAGAGGAGATTTGCAGCTGGATTTAAGCTTAGAGGAAGTTCTTCAAAAGTATGCCATGAAACCCATTTATTTCTTCTGAAGCATGCTTCAATTTCTGCCAAAATTAATGAATTAGAGTGCTTATGGATCTTGGTCACTTTTGCTGCACAATGGTACATTCCAACAACTGGTATCAGAGAATCCTATAAGCATTGAATTCGGTTTATTTTTTGTTTGGTGGGTGTTTTATATGAGTTATATGAAACTGTTGTACTGATATGGTTCTTTGAGATTTTGCTTTTAATTTCTCTTTTATTTCTCATTTAAATTTGTAATTGGCTCTTACTTGATGAGCTTATATGTTCATTAGAGTTGAAATTAAGTTGTAAATCGAAGAAACAAGCGAAGAGGCCGAGTTGCAGATTTTAGAAAATCGGCTTCTGTTCATATTGTCATTGAGCTTCAGTAGCTAAACGATCGTTTAGCTTCATGCGTTAGACAATGTGAAGAAAAGCTAAATGATCGTGTAGCTTCGGGCATTGATCGTTGAGGTGTTGTGCGCTAGACGATTGTGTACTTGCGAGAGCTAAGCGATGTGTTGTATTGCTATGCGATGGCACTACACGATTGTGTAGCTTCAGGTGGGAGCTAAGTGATGCGGTGAAGAGTTATAGGATAGCGCTGCACAATCGCTTACCACAATCGTTTACCTTTGATTGGTAACTAAGCGATAGCACTACAAAATCGTTTACCTATGTACGGCAGCTGAGCGATGTGTCAAGAGCGATGCGATAGCACTAAATGATCGCTTACCTTATGCACGCGCTAAACGATCAGCTTCATGCACTAGATGATGGCGCTAAGCAATCATGTAATAAATTGTCCATGCTAAACGATGGAGTTGCACGATAGTGTTAGACACTAAGCGATCGTGTAGCGTCCTCCGACACTAGACAATGACACTATGCGATAGAAGGATAACACTACACGATCGTGTAGTTTGATCAGGAGTTATGCGATAGTTGCTAAACGATCACGCAAACACTAACTGGTCAGGCAAAACGCATGAAGTTGGTCGTCATTGCTAAATGATGAGACTTAACGAGAACAAGAGCTGTCCGTTCGACCGGTTCTCTTGAGGTCCGGTCCAATTCAACCTCAAATGGTTTTTGGCTGGTCCGGTTTAAGCTACTTGAATTCGTTTTGGAGCAGTTCGAGCAGTCCAGAAGTGGTTCAGAAGCTTAATAATTAGGTTTTGTTTGCTTGTTTATTCCAAAACTAAAGTCATATCAGTTAGTGTTTAATTATTTATGCATGTAATGTATGTTATAATTAAATAAATCTTGTATGTTCATATGGTATGCCATGTAGATTTAAAATCCCACCGTAGAAAGCATGTTACATGCATTGAAAATATGTTATAAAATGTTATATTATATAGTATGGATGTTAGGGTTTCTTTTATTTAATATAATAGTTATATTAGATTTTGAATGTCTTTGTTGTTTGTCATGGATGTTAAACATGTCTAAAATTTTGTAAGCTGTTATAAAACTGGGTTAGATTTTTAAAATCCATAACAAATGATAGTTGCATGCTTACTTAGGTTAACCACTTGTTTTAATAGTTAAAATAGGTCATTAAACTTGTAAAACTAGGGTTACAAACTCAACGGGTATATAATCCTATCGAAGGCTGGGGTACTTAAGTTGACGGTCTACGGAATACCTCCTACCTGGGGATTATAGCCGAATTATTGAGCATTGGTAATCGGTTTTATGAGTATACATGAGCGGTGTGAGGTAATAAAAACGGTTTATCACCTAGACATCGTAGGTTTAAAATCAATTTATAAAAGTTATACTTGGATTAACCACCTAGACTTTGGGTTGTTTTTATTAGCCGAAAAGAACCTAAGTATAAATTGTGAACCCCGAATCCTAATTTCTCTACTTGAGTATGTTCCCTACTGAGAACAGTGAGGTGAGTAGGTTAATGTGGAAACTAATGCGGAATAGTAGAGAAAAGGGTGAAAAATTAGAAGAAAATAGGAAGTTTGGAAATTTGACTTTTGGGGAAAAAATTTGGAAATTTGGCTAAGTATAGAATTTTGTGTGGGATGCGTTGGAAGGGACCAATGCTTTGGAAGGGTTGTGTTGATGCGTTGGAAGTGTTGTTGGTGATGGCATGCGGCTGAAGGAAGAAAGATGGAGGTGATGTGTTGGAAGGCACAAGGGTAGGCAAGGCATGCGTTGGAAGGTAGCCCATGCGTCGAGCGGTCGATGCACAACGTCTTTGCCCAATGCGTCGAGCGGCCAGCCAAGCGCCCCTGCCATGCGTCGAGCGGCCATGCCTATGAAGCGAGCGCCCTATCGAACGGCCATGCCCATGCGTCGAAGCACCCTATTGAGCATCAATGCGCCGAGCACGTCCATGTGGCCGAGCACGGCCATGCGTCGAGTAGCCAGCCTATGCAGCACGTCCATGCGTCGAGTGGCCAGCGCCTATGCAGCACGCCCATGCGTCGGTCACCAGCGCCTATGCCAAGCACCATGCGCCATGTCGAGCAAGCCTTGTGGTGACACCTAGTGAGCCATGCGTCGAGGATGAGCGACCATCCTATGCGTTGGTGATGGCTGGCTCTTGCAGTGGCTAAGTTGGATTGCGATGGCTAAGTTAGGTTGCTAGGCATTGAGTAGTGGACTATGCTTTAAACATCCAAGAGTTGGATGCATATAAAGGATGAGATCACCTTAAAAACGTCATCAAACCATGTGTCTTCTTGGGAGGAAGCCTTAAGCCTTAAGCATTTGAGGTGGTTGCATCAGAGGACATGAAATTGAAGCTCATGCGTTGGCTACATAGGAGAAAGACACCTAGATTGCGTTGATAAAAAAGATGTGTTGGTAGTATGAGGGAGAAACACTTGGACATGCAACCAAGTAGGAGGTGTCGAATTTGGAGAAGGTTTGGACGCCTATAAATAGGGCCAAAGACTTCACTTTTCGATCACAATTCAAAAAGACAGTAAAAAGAGTGGGAAAGTTGACTAAACCTTACATTGACAGAAAAATCTATACGTTGATCATAGAGCTTCAAAGAGGACGCATTGGACAGTGAAGTCTGGAAAACATCATCAACTTGGGACGAGGAGATCTCCCAATTTGTTCATGCGTTTGGAGTGATTCCAAAGCCACCTGAAAGCTATCAAAGCCACCTAAAACTAGGGCTACCGGAGAGAAAGCTCCAAGGGATCGGGCTGGAAACTGAGAAGAAGACAGAAGGGTCAGGCTGTTGGATAAGCTTGGGCCAGTCTTGAAGATTTTGAGATTCCTGCCAAACCACGAGGAGTTCTGAACTCCAATTTTAGGGTAAGCTTCCTGAGAAATTTAAGAATATGTTTTTAGAAGGAAGTATCTCAAAATAAGGTTTAGAACTATGAGTAATCTGAGCTGTAAATTGAATCTGGATTCTAGGGGTGAAAAAGGAAGCCCAAGGTAGAAAACGAACTACTAGAGTGAAAAGTTCCTAAGCGATCGAGGTGAGTGACTAAAACATTTTGACTAAAATGTTTGATATACAATGTTTTACAGAAAACATGATTTAAAGAAGATTGTTCTCATGCCAGCTAGTTTTACAAAGTGATTTCCAAGCAAACTATGAGTTATGTTTTAAACGCATGCATGTGTGGGAAATTTGTTGAAAAGCTATTTATATGTGTTAAATATACCCAGCATGCGTTAGTATATTTAAAGCCATGTTTTTATATGTGTTATACTTTACATGCTTTAAAGAGAAAGTCATTTATGACTAGTTTTACTTAAAACGCAATACCGAAGGACATTTGAGAAGGTATCCGCCCAACTAGATACCGAAGGACATTTGATAAGGTATATATTAGTACTGAAGGACGTTTGAGAAGGTACCAAACCAACCGGATACGAAAGGACATTTGAGAAGGTATCCTAGTAGCTCGATACTGAAGGACATTTGAGAAAGTATCTGAGCAGAAGTACCTAAGGTATGACGGTACTTAGTATGGCCACGTGCACGTAGGTAGATAGAGTCAGAGATTGAGCAAAAGGGTTCTCTCTTGACTAACAGTTGGTGTTGGGATTTTTTTTACCCACAGTGGGGTTATTCTCAACTGAGAAATAGTTTTACTATTTTATGATTAAAACAACTTTATATGCTTTATGCTTGGAAAATGTTTATACTGCAGTACAAGTACTATAGAAGCTTATATTTCAGTTTGAACTCTTTATTGACATTTTGCATGAGAATCAATTATCTTTTTTAAGTCACTCACTGGGCTAGCAAGCTCACCCTATTTCAAATGTTGATAACTGTTGTCAGTCACGCCCTTTCCTAGGCTAAGAGGGTGGTCTGGGTGGGGTGTGACATAAATTTACCCAAACATTTAGAACACTTCAGTGGGAGAATAAAAGTTATTGGCTCTCATGTAACGAAACGACCCCCTAGGACTTAAGTTAGGCCGTTACTAAATACATGCATGCATGGGACTTAAAACGACACTTCTTTATGGTGAAATAAATGCTAAATAAGTAAGGTAAGTCCAAAAGTCCATTATTAAATGCAAATATTAAAAACAACAATAGGGTACCCATAAATCATAAATGTTAATAAATAAGTCTGGAAACAATTCTTAATAGTAGGTTTCAAATATCGAAACTAAAAATTAAGCAAAACATGAAAGGAAATCTAAGTCTCATGAGCGGAAGCATAAAACTAGTCTCAGTGGCTCGATCACGAATTCTGCTTGTCCATCGCCGGTGCATCTCTACCTTTACCTGAAACAACAATATGAGAAAGAATGAGTATAAAATACTTAGCAAGTAACCCCACTACTGGGGTCAGGTTAGGCATCTATGTCCTCTAGATGCCTCCTCCGGTGGATCATATAATCTGTCCTAGTCCTCATGGGACACATACATACATGCAAAACTAGTTTCTATCCTACTGTAATTAAGTATGCCCACTACCTCTAGTGAATCTCGAAGGAAACACAATATCTGGTGAATCCAGAAGGAAACACAATCTAGTGAATCTCGAAGAAAACACAATCTGGTGAATTATGAAGGAAACAAATCTGGTGAATCCCAAAGGAAACATAATATTGGATATGGATTCCAAATATAGAGATAACAAATTTTAACCCAAATCCAAATGGGTAATCAAACCCTCAAAGATCAAGCAAAATCTTGCCCAAAATTAATCAATCGCTTACTCAAAACAAAAGTCCAGTGGTGCAGGCGGATTTCGGCGACAAACAGGGTTGGCGGCAATGAAAGCAGCCAGCGACAAGAGGACTTGCGACTCGGATCTGGGCGGTCGAACGACTTCGGCGGCTCGGATCTGGATGGAGGTGGACGACTGAAGAATGACTACTAACGGTGCTCGACGGGCTCTGATGCGAACGACTAGGGGGAGTCGCGACGGCTAAGTGGCGTGGGTCGTCTAGAATGGCGTAAGGCTGGCGGAGCGGCAAGCTCGGACCGATAGCAGTCTGGACGATGGCTGAAGAGACCAGCGGCTGGGTGATGGTTGAAGGCAGCGGGAACAAAAAAAATCGAGGGGGGGGGGGGCTGGTCGCGTAAGGAAGAAGAAGAGAAAATGAGGGGTTTTATAAAATAATAATAATAATAAACTAAAAAGGAAATAAAAATAAACTATATTTTATTCTTTTCCTTTTTCCACTTTATACTATTAAATTTCTTTTCCTTCCCAAAATGAAATTAATTCCTTCCATTAATTTTCAAATTGAATAATTTCACGCCAACAATTAAATTCCCGCAATTACACTTGAAGTCCAAAATTCCAAAAATGCCCTTCAATAATAAAAATTATTGAAATTACATTATTACTAAAAAAAATGCGGGGTGTTACATCTCACGTCCTCAAGAGTTCACATCGTGAGATCCATGCTCAGCTTCGTGTTGATTTTCCTCGACTGCTCCATTCGAAAAGTGTTTGTTATTGGGGTTGATGCCCTAAAGTCTCGTGTCCTGTAGTTTGTAAACAGTTTATACGAACGTTTGTATTGTATAATATATGATATTTACTTCACATCTTGTTTTTACTCAGTTGTATGTTTTATTTGCTTTACCAAAAACCAATAAACTTAAAATTCCTGGTTATCTATATGTAACTTAAGCATGTATGTGGTGACATACAAGTGGATCATGTCTTGAGTGATAACCAAAATGGTTTGTAGTATATGGATAGAGGAGGGAAACCTTATCCTGGTAACGCTATGGATGCGGCCTGCTTTGTGGAATGGTCACAAGTGTTGTGACTTGTCACAGATGGTCTGATCCTGATCATTTGTGTAGGGGACATGCGAGTGGGGACATCCTATACAAAGATTTTGTATAAGACTTGACCACAAAGTGTTAACGTCTCGTTATATAACATCGTTCATGATAGGGACTTCACTTCACTAAGATGACCATAGGTAACATGACCTCAAGTGCTGATTCCGGGGCTTGAACGATGTGGCGCCACATACCTTCTCTTGGCCTAAGAGGTGTTCACACATAGTTGGACTATGTTGTATTGTTCATTAGAGGAATCAGTGGTAGTTAAGGAGTGAGATGTAACTACAGGGGCAAAACGGTAATTTGGCCCAACTGTACTTACGAGCATCTGTGAAGGGTCATCGTACTCATGATTGGTTATATCCGATGGATACAGAAATATATCTGTGGTAAGAAGAGTTCAGCTATTGGTCTTTAGTGGAATACCTGACAGTTAACGGATGGTGGATCTCGTGGCTAAAGAGTTTAGTCAGCTATTCACATACCATTGGAGCTTCGAGCCATAGGTCCATTAGGTCCTCTGGGTAGCATGGATAAAGTCGAGAATCAATGTTTGGGTCAATTTGAAATGTTCAAATTGACAAGAGGGAGTTCGATTATATATGATATAATTGAACTGGTTAATTTTACATGATATAATTGGCTAAATGTACAAGATACATTATTTTGAGGGAAATTAGTTATAAATATGATTTATATCAAGTGGAAGAGAAATTACTATAGTAGATATGTGATATCAAACTATAGAGTAAGAATATAATTTGATTATATTCATTTATTATTAAATTGGTTAATTATGAGATAATTGACCGAATTACTCTCCTCAATCTTGCGTTAGTGGGAGCATCCGCATTCAGTTATGGTAACCGATGAATAAAATAAAAATTTGTTTCTTTTGGCAAAAACATTCGAAAAAATCGCAATCGGTGTGGAAATGTAAATGATCGCCTAGCTTGAGAGCTTATACGATAGAGTCTTATCCTCTAAACGATCGCACACCAGTGTCTAAACGATCGCATAATAGGCCGCGTTTTCTAAACAATCGTATACATTTTACTAGACGATCGCTTAATAAAACCTACACGATCGTGTAGCTATGTCTAAAAGATAAGCATCCCTGCTATACGATAGCCCTTTCTCTCCCACTAGCTTATCGTCTACACGATCTGTCTTTCCTCCTACCTCTACCAAATTCACCAAAGACCATACTTTGGATTCTCACTCCGAGAATACCAAGGGCTCCAATTGGTGGTTTCGTCCCCGCTGCTTACTTGTTCGTGCTTGTTCGTGTTGCTGTCGTTCGTGTAGATGATCGTGCTGCCACAATCGACTGATTTGCTAGGCGATAGAATTCTATAGAGGTTCTTCTGCTGTATTAAGTTCATTTTGAAGAGAATCTTCAACTGGCATAAGAACTCATTCCCTTGTATTTTATTTATCAAAGCATGTCGCTAATTAGTGTAATTTGCATAACTATCTGTTAGAATGTATATGTTGTATTTTGATCATGATGAAATCGAAAAGATCCTAACGCGCTCATGGATGCACTTCGTTAAGATTTCCTTCAATCGGTATCAGAGTCAGGTTCTGATATTCTAATTTCATTGTTGCAATGAATTACATATACATTATTGGTGGGTGCATGTCTGCTCTGTTTAATCGTTAAATTGTTGTGGATGTGCAGATTAATGGAGTTTTCTGGGATGTATGCCTCGGTTTGATTTAATTCTTTTACATTTTCGGTTGATTGTAAAGGTCCCTGCGTTTTTGGGCATTAATAACCGTTATCGAGCCTGTAATTCAAAGTCTGTTTGAGTCTTGAGTCGTTCATGAAGAATATCGGAGCAAGGGTTGCAGTTCTTTGAGGAAGGAGACGATCAAGGGTTGATCGGGTCATGTAGACGATGGGGTAAGCGATCGCTGACTATCGGGTCGTGTAGACGATAGGAGATTCATGTATCATTTAATGCATGTGCACACTAGACGATCGTTTAGCTCAACAAGTTTTATCGCTTAGTAACTGACTAAATGATCACTTAGCAATGCACATAAATCGTTTACCTTTCGTCGCATTAAGCGATCGCCTAGACGATCAGGCTTCGCAGGCTCATCGTCGTCTAAGCGATCATTTAGCTTTTGCACCTAAAGTCTAGTGCGCGTTGGGCGATCGCCTACCTTCGGCGTTTACTACACGATGGAGTCCTCCTGGTGGTTCAAGACCCGATTTGCCTGTGAACCGGTTCGCTCAATGAAAAATGTAATAGATAGGGTTATTTCATTCTGATTTTTTGTGAAGGCTCATCCCGGTCCATTAATCCTTGGTCTATTACATGCGATGTATGTTTTTTTATATGTCATATGGTATCCATATATAGTAAATCCCACCTTAGGTTATTCATTGGTCATGCATCATCTCTTTATTGTAAATGTTATAATTTAGAGAAGCATGATTTAATTATGTAAGAGCATGCTCATGCATCATATAATATAAGAGTTATATTTATGCATGCATAAAAAGAATTGACATGCATCATCTTTATATTATAATTGTTATAGTATAAGGGTGAATGGAAAGCATGTTTGCTTGGTTATTACGCGTATATAAAAGTTATGTATAGTAATGGCCGGGCATTGCATGAAGCATGACACATAGGTTACTTTATAAATGTTATAACACCTTGTTGTGCGCAATGATTTTTAGTTGTTTCTTTTTAAAAGTTAAAGAGAAATTAGAACTAAAAGAAATAAGAAAGACATGCATGCTCACTTAGGTTTAATTCATGTTTTAAAATGTTTAAAACTTGGATCACATAGACCTAAGATCACGATTCTAATATGATTAGCAACCCAAAGGCTTTAATCTTTTTCATCAGTTTAATAGAATTAAATTGACTAATAAAAGGTTAAAGTGTAGCAAATCTATCTATAAGGAACCTTTTGTCTAAGGCGGATTTTGTCTAGGCTAGGGTATTTAAGTTGACGGAAATGTAACACCCCTAACTGGGAACTTATCTAGAAAGGTGAATTAGATAGATTTGATGCATGCATGCAAGTTAAGGACAGTCCATTAAAGTGTTTAAATGTGACTACTTGAACTTGTTCATATTTCATAGACAAACGTTGTTTATGAGCAGAGTTTTACAAAGATGACTTAGACTAAAATCAGTAGCCGAGTTGTCTAGATTAATGAACCCCTAGGTAGAACAATAAGTGGGAGGTACTTGGGACATAAGATGCTTCACTTAAACCTTTCACATTTCTCTTAAATAGTCCACACCGTGAGATCTACCCTCGGCCTCAAGGCACCTTTGGTGTGTCCCCCTAACGGATGGTGTTTGGGTAGGTCAATATTAAGGTGGATGGAAAGAGTGTTCATAGTAAGTGGGAGTGGGAAGTGTGACAGCATATCCCTTGGTCTCCCTCGTTGGATTGAATAAAGTTACTGCGCATCGCCTCGAGGCACCCTAAGAATGTCCCCCTAAAGGATGACAATTTTGCACGTTTCTTTATTTGATTTCCTATAAGAGGATAAGGTAACTTAGTCTCTTGACCTAGCTAGTTGTTAACCGCGGCGATCCCCTCGGAGGGTTGTAACATATGATTTGGAACAACTCACGCTTCAGTAAAATGAATAGGGTCTTATAGTTCCGTCTTGGGTATTAGTCGTCTATTTCGGAGGCATACTCATATCGTTTTGTAAGATCTGAAAAATGGAAGGTCTAACTTACAAGACTTACTAAGTGTTAGTAATGATCTTGACCGAAAACGATAACTAAATGACTATCGAAATATGAGTTATTTTGGAGATAGTATTTGGTCAAGAATTGTATTGCTTTTGTGAAGGAATTCTTGGCTGCCCATCGGTAGCATTTGTTCTAAATCACTTGAGTATCATTGCAAAAATAATGATTATGGGTACATTATCACTTTGCTAAAACTTGACTGGATTTAAAAGCAATTCACTTATAAAATTTGTTTATCATTTCATAATGATGAGTTCAATTATACAATTCTTGGCTTCGGATAAACTAATCGGGGATAACTATGTGAATGGAAATCGAATTTGAACACGATACTTACGATAAACGATTTGAGATTTTTCTTAACGGAGGAATGTCCTCCCATTCCTAGCTCTAATTCCAATCGAACTGTTTGGGAAGCATTTGATAGATGGATCAGGGCGAATGATAAAGCTTATGCTTATATTCTCGCCAGCTTGTTTGATGTGTTGGTGAAAAAACATGAGGATATGAGTACTTCCAAAGAGATTATGGAATCTCTGAGAGGGATGTTTGGACAACCGTCCTTCACCTCGAGGCATGATGCTATCAAATACATTTACAATAGTCGCATGAAATGGAGGACCTCAGTTCATGAACATGTCCTAGACATGATGGTCCACCTTAATGTGGCAGAAGTAAACACGCTATGATGGATGAGAGAAGCCAAGTTGGTTTTATTCTAGAATCTCTTTCGAAGAGTTTACTGCAATTCTAGATGAATGCATTGATGAATAAAATTGAATACAACTTGACCACTCTGTTGAATGAGCTGTAGGCTTTTCAGACTATATTGAGAACTAAGGGTCTGATACCAGAAGTAAATTTTGCTTCTGCTGAGAAGAGAGCAACGTCCTCCAAGCCTGATGTTGCCTCCTCTTCGCAGACTAAGAGTATTCCAGCGAAGAAAGACAAAGGGAAGAAGAAGCCTGCTGACAAGAAAAGCACGAAAAATGCTACAGAGAAAGGGAAATATTTCCACTGCAACGAGGTAAGGCACTGAAAGAGAAATTTCCCTAAATATCTTGCAGAATAGAAAGCAGAGAAAGCTAAACAGGTAACTTAGTTCCTGAAGACCGCTTACTCAGCTTGATTAGTGGGAGAAGTTTCTGCTGATGTTGATTTTACTACTTTTGTAAATCTTGTAATGAACATATTGTACATATTTTTGTTTTGAATGAAATGTTCATTTCAGAAAATATGTTCGTTCTATCTCATAGCAACTTCTGTTAAGAATAAAATTGTTAAAAGCCATTTGCAAATATTCAGATATTTAAAACGGATAGATCGAAGTATAATAAGTTTAAAAGATTTCTAGATCTAACTCTTAACAAGAGTTGTTAAGATAGGTCAGACGCATCTTAATCAAAGAGTTGAGAGTACCTCAATGTAGTGGGAGGAAAGTGTGCTTCCTGGTCATTATTGAGAATTAGATACATTCCCCATATAGTTTAATAAGAAATCTATTGTACACTAATATGTTTACAATGATTCTCTCAACTAAAGTGTTTAAGAATCATCTAGTAAGACTAGAAATACCGGTTAAATAATCTAGGGCAAGTGGGAAAAATATTGAGTATGGGATACCGAATGGTAAACCATGAGTATAGGATGCCCTAGTTTATTGTATTTCTCTATATAACATAGAGACTCATTCTTATATATCGGATATATAAGTTACCACTGGAGTTTTAGTCCAACTGAGTGGTAAACCACGAGTATGAGATGCCCTAGTTTATTGTATTTCTCTATAAAACTTAGAAACTAAATCTTATATATCGGATATATAAGTTACAACTGAAGTCCTAGTCCAAGTGGGAGTTTGTTGGGTTTTATGTCCTAAAACTCGTGGTTTCTAAACATAGAACTTATTCTGAAAATTCAATAAGTTGTTATTGAATATATTGTTTTTTAGAAATCCAATAAACCTAAGTCCCTTGACTATTACATGAGTACTTTAACTTTATGTGAAGACATACAAATGGATCAGGTTCAAGTAAATAGTCAAAATGATCTATAGTATATGAATTAGGTTGGGTGCCTTATTCTGGTAACACTATTGGATGTGGCCTACTCTGTAGTTGTTACAAAGAGTTGTAAAGTACTACATACGAAGTGATCCTAATTCGTGCATGTTGGGACATGAGGAATGGGGACATCTGATGACATGCATAAATGCATGTCATCTTAGGCCTTTTATTTAGAATTATGAGGGCTGTTAAGCAGAATATGCGGCAATTATGTTAGGAATTCATGAGAAAATGAGCTTGTGGCGTTCGGCATTGAGAATCTTGGCTAACCCATTATTATGCGTTATTATGTGTTCAATTGTCTATTTTTGTAGCTAACGCAGGAAGTGGACGCAAACGCGAAAGCCAAGTTACTGCATAGACGATGCATACGAAGAAACTCTCCATCGCAAAGGCGAACGCATACCATCAACGTAAGTGGTTGGTCGCATTAAGCAATGTAAGCTATTGTTCACTAGAGATAGGAATAATTTTGCGTCAGCCCAGTTTATGTGGTTACCTTGTCTTATGTATATGCTCATCACATCTTTAGAGCTACTCAGGAGAGAGTCTAAAGAAAGAACCTAAAACTCGAGAGAGCTAGGTTAGAATCGATGCTCGAGAGAGCTAGATTGGGTTTGCATAAGCAAAAATGGGGAACTTAGGAATAAGCTCCATTTGCTATTACACAGTGTATGCACCCTACGGAGAGGACAATGGTTGCGTCCAAGAAGTAGGATATGGTGGCGGTATGCGGTCATCTCGACCCTTTTGCATACACATCGCATACGTCCTAGATTTAGGCTTTTAGTGTGTGTAGCATGATCGCATAGCTTGCGTTGGCTGAGGTTTCCCTTGCGGTCACTCTTAAGGGTTGCGATGAAGACATCTCCACATTTTATCTATTTTTCCATCCACTTACTTCCCGTTAAGAGTTTTCGTGTCTCTACCTCTCATTCATACTTCTCATTGCATTGTCTGTTAGTTAGAAGTAGGAGTAGTGTTAGCATAAAAACCCCTCCATCATTCTTTTATTCAACCGCCACATGCACATTACCACATACGTCTAGCTACAAGTCCCTGAGTTCGACCTCGGATCACCCAAGAAACTTGCGTTCGCGTTATACTTGGCATGAGCACAAGAAATCTTGTGATGGGAACGCATGGTCCTTGCAACATTTGTTAACGCATATTGCAAGTCCAACGCATGACCACCGATGCGTGATAATCAATGCATACATTAAGAACATGCATCGCATATTGCGTCCACGTAATTTTAGTCGTCAAGTAATTGATAACTAATTTTTCGTCATCAACGTCCTATGCAAATGAGTTTTGTGCAAGATCGGACCACGAAACCAGTCACTCTAACTTTATAACGCTGCTTACTGTTTAAGACTGACTATTTCAAAGCGATGACCTAGGTAACTTGACCTTAATCCTAAGCTAACTATGAACTCCTGTTTATTCGGGATTATCCTTTGTTCTGTAAACGGTGAGAGTAGACCAACTGCCTCTGCTCAATAAACTTCCCATTTTGGAGATGAGACCGAATGAATAGCTGGGGACATAGGGTGCAAGACGAAATTTACACCTACCTGATTAGGGTTAGTAAAGAGGTTGTACCCTTCAAGTGCTGATTCTAGGACTTGAACAAGAGGCTTCACCCTTTCATTGGCCTGAGAGGGATTCGATTTGTTGATTGGATCACAAATCAATTGTTCATTAAGGGATCAATGGGACTTAAGGAACAAGAGGTAATTTCGGGGGTAAAACAAAGATTCGACCCAACCGTTATTATGAACAACCTGTGAAGGGTTATCTTACTAATCATGGTTATATCGAGTGGACATAATATATCTACAGTGAGGGGAGTTCAGCTATGGGCTTTAGTGGAATTACTCATTAGTTAACGAATGAGGGTTAGATAGGTCTAATGAGTTTAGTCGATTAATCTCGAATTGTTGGAGCCCATGACCTATAGGTTCGCGAGGTCCCCCTACTAGCTCGTAAATGGATTAGCTCTAGAATAGCGTGATAAGTTAATTTGAAGTGTTCAAATTAGAATTAAATGAAATTGAAGAAATAATATTTAAATATGATTTAAATATATGAAGATGGAATTGAGTAAAATTAATTTAATATTTAATATTAAATTAATTAGAATTATTTAAATTGTTTAAATAATTATTTATTAATTTTATAAAGAAAATTAATTTATGAAATTAGTTTTTTAAAATTAATAATATTTCCAATTTTATTAATAAAATTGATTTATGAAATCATTTTTGATAAATTGAAAAAGAAGGAAAAACACAATAATGGAAAATTGATTTCTCCATTGTCTTTTTCCAAGTAGCTCACTAAACAACCCACCTCAAGCTTCATTAACTCCAAGCATGAGCTGCATCTCATGTAGAAAATCTCTTTGCATGACTGTCTGCAATATATTGAAGAGATTTGAGTGATTTTGAAGTAATGCAACTGAAAGAATTTATCTGAAAAATTCGAGAGAAGAAGTTGTTCTTCACGTTAGGTTGCTGCTGTGAGTTAATCTCCAAATTCCCTTAATTCAGGCTTATTTTGAGTCTCACTACTCAATCTAGAGCACCAAGAAGATAGTAGGGAAGATCTTGGGGTGATCTACTATAAGATTCAGAGGAGATTTGCAGCTGGATTCAAGCTTAGAGAAAGTTCTTCAAAGGTATGTCATGAAACCCATTTATTTATGCTAAAACTTGCTTTCATTTCTACCAAAATTAATGAATTAGAGTGCTTATGGATCTTGGTCACTTCCACTGCATGATGGTACATTCCAACAGATTCTATGTTCTATCATATAGTTTTGGAATCTTAAGTCCATATACTATCCACCACGATCAAATCGTGGTGTTTTTATCTTTTTACCTAACAAGTTTTTCACTTCAGTCTTATACTCCTTGAACTTTTCAAGAGTTTCAGACTTATATTGTATTAGGTATAGATACCCAAATCTAGAATAATCATCTATGAAAGAGATGAAATATTTATACCCTCCTCGTGCTCTTACATTCATTAGACCACAAAGGTCTGAATGTATAAGCTCAAAGGTTTCTTTGGCTCTATAACCTTTTCCAGTAAAAGGTCGTTTGATCATTTTCCCTTCAAGGCATGACTCACATACTGGTAAAGAGTTTTTTTTCTAAACTATTTAGAAGTCCACTTTTCACCAACCTCTCAATCTTATTAAGATTGATGTGACCTAACCTTAGATGCCAAAGATGGGCATTTTCTTTAGGAGAAATTCTCAGTCTTTTTACAGTTGTTACTGTTTTGAACATTTTAGTATTAAGCACAAATTTTATGACTAATGACCTTAGTACATACAAGTTATTTTCCATTGAACCAAACCCTAACTCCATTTCATTCTTAAAAATAAACACTTTATTCTCAGAGAAAGATATAGAATATTTTTGTTCAATTAGACATGAAATAGAAATTAAGTTCCTCTTGATCTGAGGAACTACATATACGTCATCTAATAACATATATCATTTCTTATCCAAAAATAACTTAAACCTACCTACAGCAACAGCTGAAATGGCCTCACCAGTACAACTCTAAGAGTCATCTCTCCAGCTTCCAACTATTTCCAGGAATTAAATCCTTGATAGGAAGAACACACGTGGTTAGTAGCTCCTGAATCAATTATCCAGGTAGAATCATCATTCTTTACTAAGCACGTCTCCAAGACAAATAAATCAAATTTATTTTCTTTGGAGTTATTCCTTTTCTGGAGAGTGGTGGGATCAGTTCCAGAACCTAAGTCATAAACTCCAAGTTTCATCTCAAACGACAATCCTCGTCAATGAACTTCACCAGAGTTGGCAATGATTGCTTTATCTGTTAGTTCTTTGACATTCAATATGGACTAGAGATTATCTTGGGAACTGATACTACTGGTTTCATTGTCATCAATCTTTCTTTGCTTGAATTGTGAGAATATTCGCTCAAACAATTCTCACATTGATTCCATGATCTCATGTGCAATGACCGTGTTCTCAAACCTTTCGGCCAACGCATCAGGTATCCTTGCCAAAATGTGAACTCATGCATTAGAATTAGCCTTCATCCACACATCATATACATTACGAACATTTCATGGTGCATCAGGGGTTAGGACCTGAGAACAATCCTCAGTCATGAAAATTTCGAGGTCACCACGAAAAACATTTTAATGGATTTTCCACGTCATGTATTTGAAATCAGTCAAACTAGAAAAGGCAACTAACGAAAAAACGCTAATTGACATATTTACTAGAAAATAAACACATTAATCTACATTAGATTTAAGCATAGCTCTTAAAAAATCCAATCAGTTTTAGCAAAATCTAAATGAACACCATTTAACATCTGATTTTACAATGATGCTTCAGTGATTTAGGACAAAAGACACCAAAGGGCAGTCAGTTGTCCCATCACTAAATTGAGACACTCTCAACCAATCATTACACCATAATAACTCTTATTTCTATAACGATCAGTCATCATTTATTTGGTCAAGAAATCATTAACTTGCTTAATAATTTTTTGTAAGTGTGACCCTTCATTTTAGATCTTACAGTTCTACCCCAATAAGCCAGTCGAAGGGAAAAACCAATTGGGACAAAAACTAAAGCGATCCTATCCATTTATGGAGTTCACCTTGATATTGACATACTGCACAAAGCATCTGAAGGGGGGCGCTCCCAGGGCGCATCAAGGTTGTGCAAGAAGGTCCCACGGTGCAAACTAATGAAATAGATCATAGAACATGTTGATACACATCTCTCTCCCACTTACTATAAATACTCTTTCCATTCACCTTGATATTGACATATGCAAACACCATATGAAGGGGGATGCTCCCAGGGTACCTCAAGGGCAAGTATGAGTCTGAGTGGAAAAATGACGTATCATATACATCTTTTCCTCCCATTGAGTATTTTAACAACCTAGGTTTGAATTTACTTAGGAAAAATACGACTAATTATTTTTACTAAGTGATTGTTTAAGTTTGTCCAAAAATAACATTTACTTTGGAAAGTTAAACAATTTTGATTAATATTCGCTGACCACTTTAACAAATGTTAATCAATCATGCTTGTAGCAAATCTATCTCATTCACCTTTCCAGGTAGGTTCCCAGGTAGGGGTGTTCCGTTTCCGTCATCTTAGGTACCCCAGCCTAGCCAGAACCCGTCTTATAGGTTCCTTATAGATATATTTGTTGCGAATTTAATCTTTTATTAAAATTAATTTAATCCTATTAAATCGATTAAAAAAGATTAATCTAATTTCTAATCTCATTAGAAATTTATGAACTTAGGTCTATCTCAATCATATTTTAAAATTATTTTAAAAAATGATTTTACCTAAGTTTGCATGAAATTCTTAGTTATTGATTTTAATTTCTAATTTCATTTTATAACTCTTATAAAGTAAATTAAACAAATTAAAGTCACATCAATTGACATACTTTATAAAATTATAACGTTTATAAGATTACCTAAAGTAATGTCATGCATCATGCAATGTTCATTTCATTACTACATATACATAACACTTATATATATCAAAGTAATGAAATTAAATAACATGCATCACATGCATACATTCAAACTATATATTATAACGATTATAATATAAATGATGCATGGTTATGTTATTTATGCATGCAAGCATATAGTATAACAATTATATTATATGATGCATGAGCATACTATAAAATTAAATCATGCATATACATATATTATAACACTTGTAATATAAATGATGCATGAAATTAAATGCATAATCTATGGTGGGTTTTGATTCTATATGACATACAATATGACATATAAGAAAAATCATACATCATATGTATATTTACACTAACAGTTGATGGACCGGATAAGACACCTAAAAGTTTTTTTTTTTTTTTTTTAAAAAAAAAGGCTAACTATTACCTAAGCAAGAGTCCTCTGGTTCGAAACAGGTGAACTAGGCCTAATGAACAATAAGATTCCACTTTCTATGATCGTATCATATCTTCAATCATTTATAAAATTCAACATTTTATTTTCTTTAACAATATTATACTCTATACTATTTGCTTCAATATTATGTATGGAATGAGTTGTATGACTTTCAAAACCTCTAGATAAGTTAACTGGCTCTCCATGATATACCCATTCACAGTATGAGGGAGATATTCCATATGTTATAGATATCGCTCCACAACATCTAACTTTTCCCACATTAAATTTATACAATTCTTGCATGTGTTGGGAATGTCCTAAAACTCACAATTCATAAACATTCTATTTATCAATAAAATATTATTGGGTATTTTATTCAATAAAATTGTTGATATTGCATTCTATTATGAACATCCAATAAAAAAATCCATGGTTATAGTATGAATACTTTAACTTTATGTGATGACATAAATAGGATCAAGTTATAGTATGTAGCCTAAATGGTCTATAAGTATATGGATGAAATTAGATATCTCATCTTGATAACACTATTGGATGTGACCCATTTTTGTATGCTAATACAAATGATGTGATCCACAGATCATTCATGTAGAGACATGTGAGTGGGGCATCCTATGAAATGAGTTTGTATAAGACTGGACCTCGAAATTGTCACTTTTCTTTATAACGACCGTTTACTGTTAAAACTGACTATTTCAAACTAAAATTACCTAGGATAACTCAATCTTAATCCTGAGCTAACTATGAACTCCTATTTATTCGGGATTATCCATTGATCTGCACAGGTGAGGGTAGTCCAACAATACTGGTCAATAAGCCTCCCATTTGAGGATAAGACCGGATAGATAGCTGGGGACATAGCCTTGAAAGAAGAAATCCACTCCTATATGTCTTAGGGTTAGCAAATAGGTTGTTCTCTTAAGTGTTGACTCCTTGTCTTGAACAACAAGGCCCCGCCCTCTCTTGATAGAGATAGACATGATTCATAAATGGTATTATGAATCAGTTGTTCAATAGAGGGTCAGTGGGAGCTTAAGGAGCAAGATGTATTTACAGAGGTAAAACGGTAATTTTGACTCAGCTGTAAATACGAACGACCTGTGAAGGATCGACTTACCGATTATGGTTAAAATAGATAGAAATACATCTATAGTGAGGAGAGTGCAACTATCGAACTATAGTGGTGTGTCTTGATAATTAACGAATAGTAATTAATTCAGTTTAAAGAGTTTAACCAATTAATTACAAATCATTGGAGCTCATGATCTGTAAGACCATTAGGTCCCTCTACTAGCTCATAAACTGGATTAATAAATTGAGTATTATTGGATGAAATTTGAGATTAGGATTATGAATTTGAAATGTTCAAATTCAATTTAGGGTTTCAATTAATTGTATACGATACAATTGAAACGTTTAATTTTATCGAAATTAAACGAAACTAGAGAATCAATTTATATTTAAATTGTGATTTAAATGTTAATTATATGAAATTGAAATCATAATAATGAAATTGATGTTTTGTTAATTTAATATTAAGATATTAAATTAATAAATTAATTAAAATTAGTTTTATTTAAAATTAATTAATTGAATTACTTTTATAAAAAAAACCAATATTTAAATAAATGAGTTTATTTAAATATAAAATTTTTTTATTTAAAAATCAATTTTGATTGATTTATAAAAACAATTTTAAATTGAACAAAGTGAGGTTTTTCAAGAATTGGGAAAAACTCACTATGGTGCCAATCACCTAGCTCAATCATATTCCATTATGATTCACTCTTAATTATTGTAGTAATAGTTGGCCTACATGCAGACCATCTCCATGCATTATCGGAGCTTATAAATTAAAGCTCAATGCTGAGAAATAGATAGCTATGTTGTAATTTTAAACCAAAATTCTACTGAAAGTGAAAACCCTCTTCTTTCTTTTAAATTCATCTAAGTCCAACTCAATTTGAGTGTTTCTACCACACAATCATCACTTGAGATTAGTAGAGAAGATCTTGGTACCGGTCTACTTGAAGATTCAAGCTCAAATTTGTGGATATCTTGCTGAATTCATGGAGTTTTCATCAAAGGTAGTGAATAACTTAAACCCTCTTGTAAACTTGTTATGAGTAGCATGTTTTAAACTCAATTAAGAATAGTTAGATTGCTTATTGATTTTGAATTCTTTCGTTGCATGTTATCTAACTCCTTCAGCATGAACATCTTATTCGTCAGGAATCATTAACATGAAACTTCGTCACATTTAGAAACTAGGATACTCATTCTCTATACTCCTTCGATAACTTATTTCTAAGTTTAATCCATTTTTTGTCCATCTTTAAAAATAAACCTTTTCTGACCAACTTGTAATCCAAAACAAATTATAACCTACATTATTTAGATAATTAATAGTACAAAGATCAAATTAAAATAGTTTAATAGATAGTGGTTCATGAATAAAGAGAATGGGGAATAAAATCTCATCACATTATCTTTTCATTCAAGGTAAAATGTAATCAAGCCTTACTTTCTTTGAGCAAAGCTATGTCTTATAAAAAATAATAATAATAAATAACTAATCACTTTATGCCAAAAATTAAAATTATTAAACTTATGGGGTTACGAAAATCATGCTCAACAAGCAAACTAAACAAATCTCATTAATTAACATCGAAACAAATCTCAATAGAAGTCACAAACACCTTATCAACAAAGCTACAGGACAATAACATAGCAAAAGAAATTGGGAGAGGGTCAAAAGTATAACCATCTTCTAGGAACATCATAACACTTCCAAAATCCTAATTTCAAGAGGTAGAGAAAGAGAACATGTTACACAAAAGATAAAGATCATTCAAAAGCTTTTCTATACTACCTCTTTGGTAAATCAAAATCTTTCAATGAATGATAAACTACTACATTACCCTCAAAATACTTTTTTTTTTCCCATGGATCATGGGTCCAATTACAGATTGAGGTAATATTACAACTTTATAAGAAACACCCCAATCCAACAAGTATGGTTCATCCCATTTATTCTTTCCTTTCATTACCTTTTCATCCTACAAATATATTCATCAAATTCAATGTCAAAAGGAGATTAATGCTAAATTAATTTACAAAACTCTTCATGTGAAAATCAATTTATTTATTTATTTACTTACATTTTAAATTACATGACTAAAAAACATAACATTAGAAAATGTTTTAAAGAGTGCCGTTCTATTAAACACAAAGATTGAAGTAGAAACATTTAAATTGTCCAAAAAAAAAAGGAAAATTTTATTAAATTTTAAGAGTAAGAAAATAAATAAATTTAAAAACCACAATGGCAAAAGTAAAAAAGTTGAGAAGAATATTTTGGTAAATTATTTGCTAGTTTAGGCATCAAGGGCAGAAAGATATTTTGAATTCTCAATTAAATTTCCTTGTGCCATGATGACTTTGTTGAAATTCAAAAACTATTTTACAATTTAAAAAATGTATAACTTGAGCTGAGGTGCTTGTCTAATTTTCACTTTGATTCTCTTCCTGTGCATATTTAATTTATTTAATGTGTAAAAAAAAATTGTTTAAACTTGAAAAGAAGGGAATGCTTTTGATGTTTAGGACAAAGATGGGAATGAATCAAATGTCCAAATCAAACATCACATAGAGACAAAACCAAGGAAATCGTTATCTCGAAAATCAAGGAAATATATGCATAAGCTCAATTCCTTCGATATAACTTATCAAAAGTAGAGTCAAAGTTTTGCTCACCAAAAGTAGTTTCCAATGGATGGACGACCAATTGCCTTCAAGATTAAAGGACGAACGGACGATGGACAATAGAAGACAGACAATGAACGATGGACGACAACAGAATGGACGCGACGGATGAACAGCTGGCTTCGATTTGGGGGTTTCTCGTTTGTGTGCTAAGGTTAGAAGAAGGAAGAAGGTAGATCTGGAAATTGGGGGTTCGATTTGGAGGTTAGGGAACTCCCTATCATAACCGTCAAGAGTTCCTACACAACTCTCAAAGAATTATTTAATTCATTCGGAGTTCGACCCGTCCAGATTGGCCTTTCGTTCCCATCTCCCGACGTGCATGGTGAGGCATCAGGAGTTTGGTTGAACTCCAAACGCCTGCTTTTGGTGCGTCGGGAGTTCTTATCAACCGCCAATGAGGCACATACCACGTTGGGAGTTATTGAACACTCCCAACGGCACCCTTACATAGTTGAGAGAGAGACTCTCTCCCGACAATGTATTTCCCAACGATTGTTTTAGGTATCAGGAGAGTTCCTTTTTCTTGTAATGTTGATTGATATTGGATTGATATTTGATTGCTATCTTATTGTCATGTGATTTTTCATTAGATATTAAGTATTTTGTGATTTTTATTTTACTGTATTATGATTGCTATTTGATTTCCATGGTTAGTAAAATTTGCAGTTTTCTACCTTTTAATTTCATGGTTGGTATTATGATTTTCCATCATAAACTACTTAGTATCAATGTGATGATTTCTAAGTGATATTTAATAAGTAATTACTAATGATATACCCAATCAAGTTTATACACAATTTTGATAGATTGCTAAGTTATACTCCATAAGTTGTACCTTATTAAAACACGGTATATCAATGTATTAAATTACTAAGTGATATACATAATATAAGGTATATCAACATCGTAAATAGGCATGTGATATAATAATGATAGATATGCAATACAGAAAAGTTTGGTAATCATTCATAGTGGCTTTACAGTTGGATACATTATCGATAAGAAACTACATGATAGTATGAAAGTTTAACCTGGAATATAAGATAACAATTATATACATCATTGTTTAGTATGTTATCAATAAAAAACACAAAGTCTAACATCAAAGTGCAAAAATCCTCAAAAGAAAAACATCTCATAATTTTCTTTTTTATCATTCATTCTCCACTTCAGACTTATCTTGTGAAGATTTTTTCGTTTACATTCTATTCTCAACAACCTAAAAGAAATGGAGAATGAATTAGACATAAGCATAAGATTGTAATCAGATAGCAATCGAAGGCAATTAGATGACAATATATCAAAAACTACTAACTATGTGACAAAATAGAAGGTAATCAAATGTCAATCAAATGGCAATATTAGAAACTACTAAATATGTTTAAAAAAATAGAAGGTAATCAGATGATAATCAAAAGGCAATTAAATGACAATATCAGAAACTACTAACTATGTGTCAAAGAATAGGACAGCAATCAAACAACAAATGACAATTTCAAAAACTACACAGGAAAAAGAAGTTTACGAGTATTTTTCGCTTATTAGATATTATCTTACAGAAGAAGAAACTGTAATTATCCTCTCATTCTATTATAGCCTTTACACATTTAAATACTCAAACTTCAGAAAATCAGCCTTTTTCATTGATCTAATATACTAATTAATATCCCACATCGCGCAGCATGCTCAGTAAAGAGATATATAGAGAAAAATGCGAGTTGCTACAAAAGAACTTCACATGCTTACGAGCTAAATTCCACCACTAACAAGAGACTGAAGCATGGACTTTATATAGCTGGGATGATTCGACCCCAACCCAAATTGTAGTTGCTCAACTCTTTCAAAAAGCATTTTTTTTCTTGCTTCATCCGAAGCATAGATCCGGTTTGAAAAATCTCTAGCTTTAAAGATTCTACAATCCCCAAAAATGAAAATTAGCGACAATACTACTTGATTCAACGATATGAAAAGTCATTAATTTCATTTTAAGTACATTTTTAGCATATATATACCTTCTAGGAATCACCATGTGATTTACAATAACTTGCTAGATTAATTAAAGAGATGAAAACTAAACCAATGGAAAAGGGATTTTGAGGATTAAAACCCCTCCCCATATAAAGTAACAGAAACTATAGTCAATCATCAATGGAATAATTGCAGAATACTGAATACATGCAGAACATACGAAAACCAAATAAAATTTTTAAAAAAAAAAAAAAAAAAAAACCTACAAAATCTAAAATCACCAAATTAAATGAAAAATACCAGAGCCAAGAATGACTTTAATTTCATCAATGGAAGGGTGAATACTTTTGCCCAAAACAGCCAACATATAGGCCGCAACAACCTTCATCCTCTGCAAATCTCCAAAAAAAAAAAAAAACAGAACGGTTGGAATTAAATACAAAAATATGAACAGAGAAAGGGCAAAAGAGAAGAAGAACATGCCGTTTGAAGATAGAGGTTTTTGATTCCTAAGGTACGTGAGTAGAGACAAGAAAAATCGGGAAGCAACCCTAATTTTTCGTAAAGAAGAAGGTAGTGAAGCGTGAAGTGATTCAAAAGTTGTGGGGGTCTTTTTTACTTTTTCTTTTTAATCCAAATTGGGCCCGGCTTAATAATTTTTCCATTTTAAAAAAGGAATAGCAGTTTTTAAAGTTTTGCTAAAATATTTCAAAATTATAAAAATAGTAAAACAAATTTATATAATAGAAAATACTAATCAGTAAATGACACCCTAAAACAACAAAATTAAGTACAAACGAGAATACAAAGATACACTACTTCAAAAACAATACGAATACCACAAATATATACTCTGCCTAAATATTCTAGAACCACAAATACACAATATCTAAACATTCTACAAGTAAAAATTAAAAATCATCCAATGTGGTCTTTAACGCTTCCAGCTGCCTATAGAACGCATGTATGAAAAGGAAGATGACGACCAGGCAGTGGGGGTCACTCAAAACTGATGGATGTCTACAACGATATACTTCCTCCAGGGTGAGAAAGAGCAAAATTGATTGTACAAGTGAAGTTGTTGTTGGCAAGGGAGTATTTGAAAGAATTGCAACTTCAAGATGATGTGATATTGAAAATTTGATTGTGTTTGACATCAAACCAGTTGTAGAGAGTTTCATTGTTTTCATTCCATGTGACCTTTTTGTCATAGGATCTTTAAAGTCAATTGGTTTTGCGAGCGAAAAACAATGTTCAAAGTAGAAACGTAGGAAACATGTGTGCGAGCGAAAAAGGTTGGCTTCCTGGCGAGGGCAGTCGTCAAAAGCTAACACTACAAGAAATCGAACTTCTCCCGACGTCACAATTCACCGGGAAAGGGTGGAAAATGCATCGGGAGAGCCTCTTCTGATGAATAATGGATCGTCGGGAGTTTGGTTGGGAAAAACTCGTCGGGAGAGGAACTCTCGACGCATGAAACAAAGGCGTCGAGAGTTGTCAAAGAACGCCCGACGCATGTATAGGGCATCGAGAGTTCCTCAAATTGCTGACGCATTATATACGGTGTTGGTAGTTCGAGGAACTCCAGACGCCCTATACATGCGTCGAGAGTTCTTCAACTAACTCCCAACACCTTTGTTTCATGCGTCGGGAGTTCTCGAACTCCCGATGCCTTGTTTTATGCGTTTGGAGTTCGAGAACTCCCGACTGTTTGTTTTATTTGTCGGAAATTACAGAAACTCCCGACGTAGTAAAATATGTGTGGGGAGTTCTTTCATTAGTTGAAAATTGTCATTTAAATATTTTTAATTTATAAGTTGTAATTTTTTTAAAATTTGGTCTGAATAACCTATAAAAAATAATTAACCAATTTAAACAGATTAACATAATAAATAAAACAAAGAAAACAAAGTCCATACTATAACAAAATAAATGAAAAATTACAATATCCTACAATAAAACAAAGTCGATACTAAATAAAAGAAATTTGTTTTCACAAATACATAGAAGAAATAAAATGAAAACAACCTCAATAAATACAAAAAAGAAAACAACGTCTGGAACACAGCATCTTAAACAACCTCAATCGTCCAACTTCATCTTCGAACAACATCCTACAATAAAACAAAAACATTCAAATGTCATCATCTTTAAACATCCACAACACGTTCAAACTTCATAAACAAAACATCCACAAATGTCATAATTGTCCAACCAAACTTCATAAATAAACAAGAACACATTAGAACTTCATAATCGTCCAACCAAACTTCATAAATTTCATAAACAAGAACGAACACACATAAAACTCAAACTTTCTCCCTAAAACAATCTAAACCAATCTCAACCCACCCCCCTCAACACATTAGAACTTCATAAACATTCATAATAAACATACAAAAACTCCAAGTTCAACGACAAAATGAGTATAATCAAACTCTACCCACTCCGTGACAAACATGAAACCTTGCGAATATAAAAAAATACACAAAAACGACAAAAAAACACATTAAAATCTAGTTGTTTGGCTACCATAACTGCAGGATAGCCAACAATTATTTATCATAAAGCTACTTAAGACATAATTACTTTGCTACCATAATTGCATGATTAATTTTAAATTTTAAATAATTTATAATAGGTGATTTGACTTCTTTTGCCCCTAATGTTATTGATTTTTTCCCCCTAAAATAAATCCAAAATTAAGTAAATTGTAACATCCATAATCCACCAAATTGCATAAATTGTAACATCCATAATCCACAATTCACAATAATCCACCAAATTGTATAAATTGTCACATCTATTAATGTAAATTAAGTAATCCATAACCTTAAGAATTAAAAAGGAAAAAAAAAAACTCAATTCACAATAACATCCACAATCCATAATTCATAATTCACGTTAGATTACCAACATGCTAGAAATTAAATTAGCAACATTATTACCAACATGCTAGAAATTAAAAACAATGGCTTAAATTAATATACAAAATAAGAGAAAATAAATGAAATGGATGTGCACGAACCTTGTTGTAAACTTGAAAATAAAAAAATAAAAAAAAAAAAAAAAAAAAAAAAAAAAAAAAAAAAAAAAAAAAAAAAAAACGCAAGCAATGAAGGGGGAAGGTGGCGGCAGACGGCGGCGCGAAGGAGGAATGAGAAGGCGGCGGCACGTCTGTGAAGGGAGGCGGCGCAGGTGGGGGCATGAAGGGAAGAAGGGAAATGGGGCGGCGGGTGTGAAGGGGGAGCGGTGGGGAAGAGGGAAAATGGAGGGAGGGGTTAGGGTTTTAATATAGAGAAGAAGGGGAAAAATGAAGGAGAAGGGGGATCTGACCGATGCCGCCCGACGGTTAGCTCGGAACTCTGACGCCTATTTTAACCGTCAGGAGTTCCTTAGAAACTTCCGACGGTCTCTTACGACGTCGGGAGTTGACGGTGCTTTACGGCGTCGGCAACCGATTTAGGCGTTAGAGGAGCTGATTTTTCTTATAATGTAACCAAGACAATTGAATTCAAGAAAGGGTCAATGATCGCATACATGAGATTGAGAAGGGGATAAAAAGATTTTGGAGCGGCTAAGTGAAAAAGATGAAAAACATGAGATTTAGGGTTTTTTGTTATCTTATGTTGTTAATAATAACAACAATAACAATAATAATAAACTGAAAAATATATATATTACACACATGTTTCAAACATTTAAAGTTTAATTCTCATTTATATGTTTCTTATTAAGTATAACAAGCCATTTTTATATGTTTCTATATAAAAGTTGAAAATATCAAAAATATGGAAAAAAGATCAAATTAATTTGATAACAACATGTATAAAATAATGAAAAATATTTACATACAATTGAATTTGTAACAAATCTAGAGTTAGTTGGATAAAATCAAATTTGATAATAAAAGATAAATTCAAATATAAATTGGAGACAAAAATTAGGAAGTAAATTCAAATATAAATTGGAGAAAAAAATCAAGAAGTTTTTGTAATTCAACAAGGAGTTAGATAAAATCTAATTTGATAATAAAATATAAATTCAAATATAATCCAGAGGAGAAAAATCAGGAAGGGAGTTCGTTTATGTACCAGTACATTGTATTCATAATTCCATTTTCATTTATGATTTAACCGAAAGAAACCTAACGCGTTGTAGAGACATAGCAAAAACAACAAGATTGCAAAAGTGAATACTTATTTGTTTGTCAAAAAGGCAAACTAATGGTATAAGAATAAATAAGATAAAAATAAATAAAAGATGGTTATAAAAATACAAAAATGATAAAATCTAAATGCAATATACAGTTTCCTAGATGATAATATATATAAATATTAAGTAAAATCCTAACCAGGATAAAAAAAAAATTTAATTCGAATTTAAAATAATAAAATAATGTAAAATCTAAAGATATATTATAAATTAAAATAAAAAAATGGTGATAAACAAATTAAAGATTGATTAATTCTGAATATTTTCGAAAATATATAGCTAATTTGAATCAATTAGAGGAAGAAAAATAAGGAAGAGATTGGTTTATTTTAAATCAACTCATGAAGTAGTAGGAAGAAATTGGTTTATTTTAAATCAATTCATGAACTAGTTATCAAAATGTAATTTGAATAACAAAAATAAATTCAAATTCTAAAAGAGGACAAAAATTAGGGAATGACACTTATTTTCATTTTTGAAATTGGATACGTTGGATTATAATATGATTAGTTTGGTTATTAATCAAGTTCTCCAATTAGATTGTATTTATATCCCAGTTATTAATCAAGATCTCTACTTCCACTATATTTATATTTTGATTATTAATAAAGCTCTACACTTATACTGTATTTAATATTTCAGACATACGAACCAATTAAAGGAAAGTTAGGTATTATCAAAATGTCAACTAAAATAGTGACTAAATATGAAATATGTACAATTAAATTTAATAACATATACAAAAAAATTTAAACCTTAAAAAATATGGAAAAATATCATGTTAATTGATTAAGAATATGTATATCATAATAAAAAAACAATTCAAACACCTGAATAAATTTAAAATTTGATTAGGTAAATAAAATTTGATAATATATGGA
Source organism: Benincasa hispida (assembly GCF_027475165.1). Classification (NCBI taxonomy): domain Eukaryota; kingdom Viridiplantae; phylum Streptophyta; class Magnoliopsida; order Cucurbitales; family Cucurbitaceae; genus Benincasa; species Benincasa hispida. The sequence goes on along the minus strand of NC_143480.1, from coordinate 12,374,147 downwards.
TATTTAAAATATAAAATTGGTACAAAAAATTGGATACTTAATTCAAGTGAGATTAATTCGAAAAATGGTTAAATCGAATCTAAATTAATAATAAAATCTGCATTGAAACATTAACTACGTGAAGAAAATCAGGGAGGACAATTGTTTTGAGGAAGACAGTTATTCTTAGTTTTTCAAATGAATTGATAAGAGGGAAAGTGGAGAAGTTAAGCATCAACAATTATTATGTATGTAGAACCCACATTGTTCCATATATTTTTGTAGTTTCATTAATAACAAAAGCTACGAACTAAACAAGGGTAAAATAGAGATTTGAAAATTTGTGGTCATGTGCATGTCATGAGTTACTATAAATCTTACTATTTGCCCTTTTTTCCGTTTTTCAAAACCAAATCCTTAAATCTATCATACGCTCCAATTCTCTTATTAAAAAAAGGGTAAATAATGTCTAATGCCGTGAACTGATTTTGAAAAAAGCCTATTCTCCATTTTAAATGAAAAATGGCTTAAGGTTTGTTAGGTTGGGCCAGGGATGAGGGTTAATTTTATACATTTACCCTCTACATACTTCTAATATCTTCTCCTAGTTTGATGGGATCTTTATGCTCCACAATTTTTTTCTTCTTTTTTTATTTTAAAAGTAATTTTGAATACAAAAATCTCATAAGATAATTGAGTTGTTTTTTAAATTAGAAGATTTTATCATGTATTATTATATAAATTATTTCAGATCTGATCGTTTGTCAATATTGTTGGAATTTTGGTTGGATAGATTAGTCATTAAGTCGCCATTCGTTTTCCGCTTTCACCATTTGTAGGATACATCATCCAAGAGACAGATATATAAGAGAGGTCAGGAGCACGCATAAAAAACCAAGATAGAGATTGTATGAGTGTCTTCTGAGAGTTGGGATGAGGATAGAGTGTTAGGGTTTTGTGAAGGTTTGAAGAGGGTGGATTAATGAGCACAAGGGGAGAGACAAAGAGTTAGTTTTGGGGCATTGTAATTAAGTGGTGGGTTATGTGTCATCATGAGATTCAAACCCTTCTTCTAGTTTGTGTCTTTATTTTTTATTCCATGTACTATGTGTTCGCATGAGATTTCAAGAGAAATTTGTTTCGTGGAACTTAAACTTTATATTTGTATTAATTTTGTGGAAAGTGAATACAATCTCTAATACATAGTATTTTGATGCTTTTAGAATAAATTATTATCTTTAAGCTGGTTGATCTTCTTGAACGATAGTGATCGACCATTAGGCTTATTGATCTTCTTGGATGATCGGCATTTAGGCTTGTTAATCTTCTTAGATGATCGACCTTTGGGCTTGTTGATCTTCTTAGATGATCGGCCTTTGGGTTTATTGATCTTCTTGTATGATCAACCTTTGGGCTTGTTGATCTTCTTGGACGATCGGCCTTTGTTGATCTTCTTGGACTATCGACCTTTGGCCTTGTTGATCTTCTTGGAAATCGGCCTTCGGGCTTATTAATCTTCTTGGATGATCGACCTTTTGGGTTGCTGATCTTCTTGGATGATCGGCCTTCGGGCTTGTTGATCTTCTTCGACGATCGGTCTTTGAGCTTGTTGATTTTCTTGGAGGATTAGTGTTCACATGAGGCTTCTGGAGAAACTTGTTTCATGGAGTTGAACTTAAGTTGGTGTTGATGTTGATGTTAATTTGATGCGATGTGGTTCGATCCCTAGTACATGATCCTCTGATTCTCTCGACTGGGTGGATGTGCTTGACTTGAAGAAGAAAAGCACCGAACGTTCTTGAAGTAGAATTCTTGGAAGAGTGTTTGTGTCTTCAAGGGTCTTTTGTCTTCTAGGAGTGTAGCTTCAGAAGTCTTGGGAATCTTCTGCTTGTTGATGAATTCTCTCTGGACTCTCTGAATGTAAAAATGCTTGTATCTTCAAACGACTTCAGTTTTCAGAATGCTTATTCAGTCTTCAGGATGCTTACATCTTCAAATCTTCTAATTGTAGAGAATTCTCTATAAGTTCTTTGGAGTATAGAATTGCTGACTCCCAACAAATAAATAGAATTTCAGTTTTCAGGTGGGTTTCATGGGCTTGGGCTTGGTTGACCAATGGGTCTGACTCTTGAGCCCAATTAGTTGGATTTGGGTTTGATTTGACATTTGAGTCAAACTCAACATATTTTTGGGTTTAGAAGCTTTAACCCAAATAATAATATCAAATTGGGTCAAATTAATCTTATATGATTCAACGGTTATGATAAAACCACGTGGCGTCATCGAAATTTGTCTTCAATTTCAATTCGAGACATATGCCAACTCCTAATTGAGCCCCAATTTAGTAATTTGGAATTTCGTCATTAATTTAGTAAATGACGTGGTAACTTGTGATTGGTCCAAAATTTCTCATTCAAACTATGTATTTGTTACTTTCATATAGACAAAATGTATAGAGCAACATTTTATTTTCAAAATTTGTATATTGTGTATTTCTAACTAGTTACTATCATATTGAAGATATAGAGGTTGAGTTTTATTTTTTAAATTTTATATATTATGTATTTGTTACTACCATGGACCTATATTAGGGCCTTATATTTGTGCGCAGACCTTGGGTGCAATTTTCTTTTTCATAGTGTTTTTTTTATTTTTTTAACTTTTTATTTTTATTTTTATTTTATTTTTTATAATTTTCTTGCTTGAATTGATTTATTTCCATTATCTTCTATTTTCTTTTGATTAGTTTGAATTTTTGAATTGTGTCTATGGTTTGGATTTTAGTTCCATCTAAAGTTGAAAACGCAAACTAATTTCTAGGGTGGTAGGTTCGGACCTTTAATATTAATATTGTTGTTTTCAAAACTTATTAGAGAAATATTATTGTTTTGGGAGTTCGAGGCTAGAGGTCGAACGTTGAGAACTCGACTAATATACAGGTCGAACGTTGAGAACTCGACGAACAAAGAAAAACTTGGAAACAATACATAGGCCGAAACTTCAACCCTCGATAACGGAAATCTCGCGAATCTCACTTAGGTTATCGAAGGTAGAAGTTTCGACACACATCCACCCTCGAGATTGCAGGTTTATTACTTTTCTTTTTCCCTTATAGAGGAAATAAAGTAATGAGATGATATACTATATGTATCTGTGTACTCGAGCTGCTTCTAACAACTTATACATTTTGTTATCATTTCAAATTAGACAGAGGCTTGTGGGATTGACTGAGGGGGTAAGGATGGCTATATTTCTGGGAGCGAACTCCAGGCGAATATGAAGCACATGGATACAAGTTATGCCTTGGAATGAAAGACAATTCTGAATTAGCTTTGTCTACGAACAAAATTTTGTATATTAAGTTGTCGAAGGTTATACACATGTCGAAACTTCAAAGCGATTAAGGAGATAAGTGGGCTGAAGTGGATTAAGGAGAGAGCGAGATTCAAAACGAGATAGTAGGAGAGAGCGAGATGTTGAACGAGATTTTAAGAGAGAGTGAGATTCAAAGCGAGATTTTATGAGAGAGCGAGATTCAAAGCGAGAATATTGGAGAGAGCGAGATTTAGTTTATATTGACTTATCTGACTAACATTGAACTTGGTAAAATGAAATGGTTGAATAATTGAAAAATGAGATTATTCAAGAATACACATTGAATGCTAAGATTACGCATTGAGTTTCTGGTAGTAGATCCATAATCAAAAAAGTGTTTGTGATTTTTCCAGAAGAAATAAAAGCTAGTAATTATTAATGGAAAATTAACAATAATAACAGAGAGGGTGAGATATTGAGAGAGTGCAAGAGTGAGAGAGCGAGATCTTAGGAGAGAGCGAGAGCGAGATCTTAGGAGAAAGCGAGAGTGAGAGAGCAAGATCTTAGAAGAGAGTGATACTGAGAGAGCGAGATCTTAGGAGAGAGCGAGAGTGAAAGAGCAAGATCTTAGGAGAGAGCGAGATCTTAGGAGAGAGCGAGAGTCTTCACTTTATTTGAACTTTCCATAGAAATATATATAAAAAAAGAGAAAACAGAGCTAATAATCATACTATAATTGAATAATCATTAGACTATAATTGAATGTATTAGATTATTATACTATAATTGAATAATCATTAGACAATAAATTGAATATATTAGATTATTATATTATAATTGAATAATTATTAGACAACAAATTATTATAAAAAAATTGAATATACAATAAATTATAATAAAAAAATTGAATATACAATAAAATGAATATATAATAAAAAAATTTATTTATTATTCAATCCCTAACTATCTGGAGCCCGTCTTAGTAACGAAGGACACTTCCTTCGATTATGTCCTAACTGGTTACAAAATCCAAATCGTTGTCAAGTGGTTGGTTCTATCCAATCCATCTCGTTGTGATAACGTGAAATTTTCAGTCTACCAGGTCTTCTCAACAATGATGGATCAGAATGTAAGACGGGCATATTAGGGTGCGTGATCCAGTAATCTTCATGCGGTACAGGTTGAAATTAAGGAGAGTAACATTCAGCATACGTTGACAATTTGTAGTAGTCTTCAATAAAATCTTCGTAGTTCATGTTAAAATGTGAGCAAACGGCCATAAAATGCAAGCATGGAATGCCAAATGCTTGCCACTTGTTACATGAACAGTATACTATCACTCTCAAGACATAGAAGTGCACACTATCACTCTACAAATTGTCAACGTATGCTGAATGTTACTCTCCTCAATCATCTGATCACAGCCTTGGTCGAGAGATGGAGACCCGAGATGTATACATTCCATATGTCTGTTGGAGAGTGCACTATCACTCTACAAGACATATAAGTGTTGTTGGGGTTACATGTTGACGGTGAGCCGGTCACCGGAGTGATGTACGATGACTGATTAGAAGTTTGTCAACTGTACCTCGGTGCGACCCCACCTGCCGACAAGATTAAAGGAACGAGGTTAAGTTTAATATGGTTAGGAACACAATTTCATGAGCTCACAGATGATGCAGACGAGGAAACTGTCATAAGATATGCGCGAGCATATATACTATAAATGATGGGTGGAAGTCTATTTTCAGATAAATCAAGTCATTTTGTTCACTTGATGTTCCTGCCACTATTAGCTAACCTCCATGATGCGGGGCGGTATTCGTGGGGTGGAGCATGCTTGGCATGGTTGTATAGACAACTATGCAAAGCAACAAGACCAGAGGTTCGAGAGATAGCTGAGCCTCTCATACTTTTGCAACTATGGGCTTGGGAGCGATTTCCAATAATAGCTCCATAGTTGCATCATGTTAATGATGCTCAATTAGTTGGACGAGCCTACGGTTCTCGGTATATTGTTTTAATTCAATTTAATTTTTATATCATTGATCTAGTTAATTTAAATTCTAAATTATCAATTTAAAAATTTAGGTAGAGAGATAAATTTTGTGTGACTAGGACTGCCACACATGTAGACAACCAGTATAGATATATGTTTGATCTGCTTCAACCTGAATAGGTACATTACACTAAATCTAATTGATTATTTTATTCACATTTTTATTGTATTTGTCTTTAATATTCTCTAATATAATATTTTGTGTTTCAGGTTATTTAGGAGCCATACAAAATTATTGTGCATATTTTGCCTAATTTTTATACGAATGGTCAAAACATATGGCAGACGATGAGTCCTCTTATATGTTTTCACATTGGTGAGTGGCATCTTCCTGACAAGGTGTCGGTTTTCAGCAGGATGTCCCATCGCTTTGTAATACTGAACCCATACTGCATGATATTGACCTAAGGACTAGAGATTGGTCCGAAAAAGTTGCACATTTGGTAGTGCGATGGCACTATCGTGCAAGGTTTATTGCAGTGGAGGTTTCTCTTGAATAGTTTGACACAGATGTCACTCCAGAAAATATTCATTGGTATAATAATATCATAAGGCGCTACGTCACTCGTCCGGGAGCAGCTGTGGGTCATCTGGTAAATGAATGAATATTATCTATTTTTTAAATTTAAATTTATTTTAAATATTGTCTAATTGTTTTATCATTCACAGAGATCGAACAACAGTAGACTCCATGAGGTTGCGAATGATCCGAACCAGGTTCTTGCTATATGTAGTGACAACCAAAATTATATGGAGGAAATTCATTATATGTACGATATACCTATTGTTCCTCCACTAGCTCCTAGACGTAGAGGACCTATTCGGGAAGAGGATGAGTTTGATGAGGTTACACATAATGTGGAAGAGTTGCCCCTATGACGCAGACGCAGAGTCAAACTAATTATGTTAGTCTGATGATGATGATGCCTACACTTGGTTCAGGACATTATGACTCAGAGACTGGTCCTTCGTCTTCATACGTGCATGGACATGGTCGGGGTCGTGGAGAGCATAATGAATATTTATATTATAAAGCGTCTGCAGAGGTACTAGAGCAACATCAAGAAAAAGCCGAGCAACCTCAAGTTCGAAGTCGACGACGACAACCAGCTCGAAATCGACGACATCCGCCTTATGGGACACATTGATTTTTGTAATTATTTTTATATAATTGAGATATTTAATTTACATTTTTTTTTTATTTTTATGAGTTTTTTTTTTAATTTATTCTTTTTAGAGTTTAAATATAATAAAATATTTTTAGAAATTGTTTTTATAAAATGGAAAATTAAAAAAAAAAAAGAAAAGAAAGGATTAGAAAGAAGAGTGGAATGTGTAATAATTAAAAAGGAAAAAAAAGAAGGGAAATTTGTATGGTATTCTCGCTCTCTGTTAAAATCTCGCTATTTCGCTCTCGCTCTCTCTCATAATCTCGCTCTCGAATTTGATTAGGAAGTTCAGTGGCAAAAAGAAGGAGATTCATTAGCTCGTTATTTAGTCAGACTTGCTGAGATGACAGAATCCGTAAAAATTATTCAACAAGCTTTGGAAGGAATTCCAAGGGGACCTTATGAAAATTTAGAAATACGATCTTTTGATAGAGGAAGGTCTTCGGAATGATAATTAAACAGACTCAATAATAATGTTAGAAAGGACAAGGTCGAGAGTTCAAAGTTCGACGTACAAATGAAAGGAAGGTCAAGGGTTCAAAATTCAACATATCTAGGTCGAATTTTCAACCTTCGACTTATTTTTAAAAAAAAAAACAACAATATTTTTACAAATAATTTGAAAACAACAATATTTTCCTAAATAGTTTCTAAAAGGACGATATCCTTTTAATTTTCCTGGTAGGTTTCATTATTTTGATTTTTAATTGCCAGTTTTGGGGTTTATACCATAATTGTTAGGTTTTGATTTCCATTTGCCAGTCTTGAGAGTTACACCTTAATCATTAATGTACCTACGTTGTATTTGTTAGATACAGTTTTATTTTTGTTTTCATATTTTCTATTTGTTTGTTTCCAGACATTGTATTTGGATCAACACGGTGTATGGACAACTTTTTGCTTTCATACAGTATTTTTTTCTCTTTCTTCTTCTTTTGTATAATTTTTAATTCATTTTCCATTTAATATTTCTTCAATTTCGGATTTTTTTAATTATTTGGTTAGATTCTAATTTGTACATTTATGGTAGTTTTGAAATTTTGATTTGATTTTGATTCTAAATATTGTATCCTGAGAAGGATATATCTGTCAATGTTTTAAAATAATTAGCGTGTATTTAAATTCATTTTTTAAATGTTAGACTATTTTGGGATTGGAACTTTATTTACATATTTTTCAAAATTTCATTTACAAATAAGATATTTGTCCATATTTGTTAATATATTTTAGTAAGTGCAAAAAAAAAAAAAAAAAAAAAAAACATTGCATTAATTTCATGTAGATTTTGGCATTCATATTCCCTAATATGATGAGATAATTCAAATGTACCATGTAATACTCGTTAAGGGATATATAATATATTTTCATACATATTTGCAATAATACAGTATCAGTGCATTTGATCATATTCCGACATTAGTTTAATATACAATATTTTAACTCTCATGTATATTGTCTATTTGTTATTTATTATAAACATTCTATATATCTAATATACATCTTATATATGCGTCAATGGAAGTTATATTGGTTTCCCCCACAATGAAAGCAATGCTACTACCATCATTACAAGAAAAAAAAGTATATCCCGACACTAAAACTAAGCGTCGGTGGCTAGATCGGTTGGCAAAACCACATCTTCCGACGTTGTAATGCAAGTGTCGAGAGTTTTAATTTCTATCGACGTCGTAGAACATCCGTCGGCATATTGAACAGATCTCCTGATGCTCTATTATTATGCGTCAAAAAATAGTAACCTGAATTCAAAATTAAACAACACCTGATAGAGAGCGTAACTCCCAACCAGTATTTTGACCGTTGAGAGTTGTTCTTTAAAAATCACTAGATCTCTCTCTTCTCTCTCAGCCAGATCTGTACCCATCACTTGGATCTCCCTCTCTTGCACACCTTCACCTTCGATCTCTCTCTAGGCCAGCTTCATCTTCACGAAGCCCCAAAATTTTAGAGAGAGAAAGCAATAAAGTGAGAAGATGGGGTTCATAATTTTGCCCTTCAAGAATCCCCATTTGATTCAGTCTCCACGGAAGAAGTCGACCACTGGAAGGGTTTTTCTTTACTGATCTGCAGGTTGGTGTTCAATTAGAGATCTGACCAATTTCTATCAATCTTCAAAGCCCATGACAAGAAATTTTGGTTCTCTTTTTTTTCCTCGTGGATTTTAAGGTGTGTTTTTTTTCCAATCCTATGAAAGTTAATTTTTCAAAATCAATTTCTTGATTTCTTGATGATGTAGTTCTATTTTTTCCTATAATCTATGTTCATGATTCATCATATGCTTAATTGCTGCTGAAAACTGCATCCTGGGAAGTGGGAGGATTTTGTGGCTATACTTATGAAATTATTTTCCCTTCTAGGAAAAATTTGAAGGTTGTTTGTTTTGTTTTGTTTTATCTATCTCTGTGGAATGAGAAATTGTTTGTGTTTTTTTGTGAAGAGTAGAAGTAATTAGAAAGTTTGATTGCTGATTTAATTGTGAGGAAGATAAGGACTTGGCTCGAGTGTGATATTTGGTTGCCTTTTCTTGGCTCTTGTTTCTGAGCTTTATTATCTGTTATGGTGGAAGAAGAGGTTGCAGTCAGAGATATTGAAATTATTGTAGTAGCCCAGCTAGAGAGCCATTTTACATGTTTTGTTGGAAAAGGTCATCTTCTTTGAGTCACACAGTTCTAAATCCTCAAGATCTAAGTTCATCAGTAAGATTTGGACCTGAAGGGCAGTTTAATGTGCATAATTTAATTAGAACTTGTACAAAATAAACAAAATTAACAATCCATCTATTAAATTACAACATTGGCTATAAATTAGAACCCTTTTGTGGTTCAATTAAGGTTTGATGTTAGCGACTTTTGTGGTTTGATGTTAATGTCTTTTGTGGTTCAGTCAAGGTTTGACTATAAATTAGAACTCTTTAAGCCATAATTTCAAATCATGAACATAGAAAAGATATTTTTCTTTATAAATTAAATCAATATTTGATGTTAAAGACTTGATTGATGTTAGTCTTCTAAGGACTAAAACGAATAGCCAAAACATTTAAATTAGTTGTTGCCTCTAATTTTTTATCTAAATAATATATGTTATAACTTGTCACAGATTCACATTGGTTTCAAAAGGTACCTAACTAAGAATAGATAAACAGTTGATTAAAATTAAAGATATGTATAGAGAATGAGTAGCCTAGTTTCTAGATATGGCTAAGTCCATGTTAATAATTTTGGAAAAACAAGGTGTCCATGCAAAAATTATATGAATTCAATGTGGGAGTCATTAGAAGGTGTGGGATGCCATTTCTTCACATATGGAATATCCTCATCTTATAGTCAATGGGTATATCATGGAGAACCTCCTGACTCGAAGATTAGGGCTTCTTCCCAGCCAGAGGCATCCGAAACAGGAGAATCATAAGTCATCTTGATTCCCAGGATGATTCTCCACCTTTCTATCAGTTGCATCATGCTAAACTAAAAAAGAAAGAAGAGAAAGAACTTGGAGTTGGCGCCTATAGTAGCCCTTCCACTTTAGTGTAGTTGTAGTTTGTATTGGTACTGAATACCCCTGAAGGGAATTTTTCTCTACTTCCCTCAATCTTCACTTTACGCCACGCCGACTCCCCAACAAGTCTTTCTTCCTTCATTTTCACTAGCGCTTCCCGGAAAAGAAGTTGTTTTCTATTTCGACTCACAAGGCTAGGTCTTACACCCGAAAGAGTCTTTCACTTTACCTATCTTAACTGAGAGAAATCTAAACAGGACAAATAGGCATTTTTCGGATTTCTTTCCTTCGATGCGAGTTCAGGTGTCAATTTGCTTACCACAGCCCACGACCAGAGGATTTCGGCGGAAAATGGATTCTTTAGCTGTCTTGGCTGTTGAGTTTAGGCAGCTAGCTCTCCGAACCGTGCGGGAAGGTTTCGTCGGAATACATCCTGTCTTTTCACCTTAGTAGTCCTATGCATAGTCAGTATTATAGCCCCAATCAGTCTTCCAGAGGGGACAAATACCTGTCTCCTTACACTCGAGCTAGCTTCGATGAGCGCTATACTTTCATAGTTATAGGATAGAGGTCAAGCCTCATATTTTCTTTAACCTAATTAATCAGCCCCGGGGGAGAATGGTGATGGAGATGTATTGCGGGAATCTAACCCAGCGAAGAAAACACCTACGACTAAGTCAGGTTGACCTTAGGGCTGCTGTCTCTCATGCCACTGCGGAATTGGGGGTTCGAAAGACTTGTAATGGAACGCTATAGCACAATTAGCATTTTTGCAGAAATCCTTCTGACCCGAGATCGGCCTCTCTTTTCCCGGTGGTAGGAAAAAATTCCAAAGTTTTTTAAATGAATGCTGCCTCAACCAGAGAGATCAACCTATTATCCAAAGAGGAATCCTTCCAGTAGTCTCGGCCATTTGCGTTGACTTTCGTGACCTCAACAAAGCCGGTCCCAAGGATGATTTCCCTTTGCTACACTACACGACACGAGTGACGGGTGAAGTTGAAGCAGACACGGTCAGTATGTCTTTCGCTTTCCTAAGGTAAGAAGACAAGAGGCTATCGAATGGATTGAAGGGGACCGCCGCCCCCCCCCCCCCCCCCCCCACACACACACACAAGGTACATCTTGCGCCTATGCCCGCTCCAAATTCGGCTTCTGAGAGTGGGGAACCCAGTCCTATCCCACGAACTCTCGTTCTTTTACCTTCTTTCATGCGAAAGTTGACCAACTTCTTGATCAATTGTTTTTGCTCACCATCCAAGCCCCCCATATAGCTTAGAATTTTCGAGCAATTGGAAGCCGCTTTCGATGACGGAAGAATGGAGTTCTCCCACCTTTTATATATAAAACCCAGAATTGCACGTAAGAAAAGGGAGAATCTTCATAGACTGGCTTCCACCAATCGAAGTAAGGGCTCGTCTCATTCTATAATGGCGTGGTAACAAGAGAAAAGAGATTGCTTTACGGATTACTTTTAGGAGAGATTGCCCCTGATTAATGTCTTTAGCGATAAATAGATTTATATATATAAAAGTGCTTATAAAGTGAACTTATCTAGAGGATTTGAGAGCCACCAAAATGTTTAAATACAAGGTGATGGATTAAGTATTATAGTCTAATGCAATTGAAGAATATGAGATGTTCAATCTTCTAAATGAGCTACAAATCCTAGTTGGCAAGGAAGATGTAGGGGAAGAAGATGTTGAGAATGAGATGCCTACTAATGTCCATGAGAGGGATACTTCAAATATATTTGAGGATTTAACGAGTAAATCACGTAATCAATTGTACACTGGGTGTACCAAATTTTCGTCATCAAACATCTTGGTGAATTTGATGAACATCAAACTTCTTAATGGGTGGAGTAGTAAATTGTTTGATGTGTTGCTAGAATTGTTAAAAGAAACATTTCCAAACAGTGCCTCCATACCTAGTTCCTTTTATAAAACTAAAAGGAAATTGCGTGGCTTAGGTCTAGGCTATGAGACTATTCATGCTTGCAAATATGATTGCATATTATATTGAAAAGAATTTGCCTAATCCCAACACTATCCAATGTGTGGTGAGTCACGATATAAGATTAACGATGGCAAAGGAAAGAACATTCCACATAATGTTTTACGCCATTTTCTATTGATACCGAGGTTAAAGCGGTTGTTTGCATCAAAAGATGGTGCTGCTGAAATGAGATGACATAGAATTAAACAAGTTCAAACGGATGATGTGTTGCGACATCCAGCTAACGCGGAATGATGGAAGCATTTTGATCGTGAATTTCCTCAGTTTGTTTCATACCCACAAAGTGTTCTATCTTTCTCGTGTTTCCTTATCAACATGTTAGACTAAGTTTTATGCATACATGTTTGTATGGTTTGAGTTTTGTTTGTATTCTTTTGATTGTGGGGGAGGGGGGATGGGAGGGGTTGATTATGTGCATATTTGTTTTTATGGTTGCCGTTTGTTGGATTTGCATGCTAGGAACATTCAAGGTGATGGATTAGTCATCGAACTTGTGGAGTGTTTATTTCTTGAAGTCAATGGGCTTGTGAATAGTACTTACGCATTCAAGTTTGTATTATTTTAATTGGGGAGGAAGGGTGTTTCAAATGCATCATAGAATATATACACTACAAGAAAAAGACTCTCTCAATGCCCAAAATAATCGTCGGAAAATATATCATCGGGAGAGTTGACTACATAATGGTGCCATCGTGAGTGCTCAATAACTCTCGACGTAGTATGTGACTCGTGCAGTTGGTAAGAATTCTCGACGCACCAAAAGCAGGCGTTAGGAGTTTGACCAAACTCCCGACACCTCACCATGCCTATCAAAAAATGGGAACGGAAGACCAATCTGGATGGACCGAACTTCCCACGAATTAAATAATTCATCCGGAGTTGTGTAGGAACTCCCGATGGGTACGATAGCCCGTTGGGAGTTTTGTTTTAAAACCTCTAAATCGAACGCCCAATTTCAAATCTGCTTTCTTCCTTCTTCTAACCTTAGCACACAGACGAGAAACCCCCAAATCGAAGCCAATTGTTCGTCTGCCATCTGTTGTCTACTATCCTCGTCCTTCATTCGTTGTCCGTCGTCCGTCATCTGCTATCCATCGATCTTCGTCCATCATTCATTCGTCCTTTAATTTAGATGGCAGCTGGTCGTCCGTCTGTTGGAAACTACTTTTGGTGAGTTGAATTTGACTCTACACTTTTATATTGAAGGAATCAAGCTTGAGTAGGTTGTAATTTGTTTAAAATTTGAGAAAATGATAAAACTAGTCCAATTATGAGTTAATTTTGTTGTTGTTTTTCATGCTTTTAGTTGTTGATTTTTCATTTCTTCAATTGAGTGATCTCGCTCCAAGCTCGAAATTCACAATTCTTCTCATTCTTGATGTCTCAGAGTTGTTCCTTGCTCGGTTTGGGTCTCAAGTGTCCTAAAATATGGGGTTAGGAATAAAGTCGTTCCCCTCATTTTCCTTTTAATTTTTAGCATATACTATATTTTATATCCTTGGTGTTACATTCCATATCTATCATAAAGGATGTTTTACCATAAATTTCACATAATTAGGAAATTGTTTTCAATTAACTTTTGATAATTCATTATGATTGTATGGGCATAAGTGTTAAAACTTTGGTAATAAATGAATTGATTCCTTTGCAAGAACAAAAAATAAGTAAATGAATAAATGAATTGATTTCCACATGAAGAGTTTTGTAAAGTAATTAAGCATTAATTTCCTTTTGGCGTGAATTTGGTGAAGAGTTTTGTAAAGTAATTAAGCATTAATTTCCTTTTGGCGTGAATTTGGTGAATAGGTTTGTAGGATAAAAGGATAATGAAAGGAAAGAATAAATGGTTGTGAAAGTTTATATTTCATTATGTTTGTGACTTCTTATTGCTTTTGTTTAATTGTGAAAGTTTATGAATTTTGAATGTTGTATAGGATGGGTTGAGATTAGTTATTCTTTTAGAGTTCAACTTGTGGTCTTTGTGCATATGTGAAAGTTTAAGGTTGAGAACATGAAATCTTAGAAGGAAGTGTGTTCATTTTCTTTGTTTTGTAGGATTGTAGGATTGTAGGATTTTCTTCTTTTGTAAGATTGTAGGATTTTTTTTGTTTGGTAGGATTGTAGGATTTACTTTACGGTTTTTGTTTGTTTTGTTAGATGCTGTTTGGAGATAATGTGGAAAATGTTACTGGAGTTGTTGTGTTGGAGATGATGTTGAGAGTTTTTTTCTTGTATATATTTGTCAAGACGTTATATCTTTTGTAAACCATTTTGCCAACTTTTCTGTTGTATAATAAAGAATACTATTGACTTTGTTTGTTTGTTTTATTCTTTATGCGAATATTTTTTATTTTCTTAATCATGTAATACATTTTAGGTTATTTAGATCAAATTAAAAAAAATAAAAATAAAAAGGCGATCTACCGACAAAGATGTCGGGAGTTTATATATCTCCCGATGGCTTCCCATCCGTCGGGAGTTCAAATTCAGAATTTAAGTTTTTGAATTTGAACTCCCGACGGCTAACTCCCGATGCATGCATAGATAGTGTAGGGAGTCCCAAACACCCGACACGTGTATAGACAGAGTTTCAAACTCATGGCACCATAGAACACGTGTCGGGAGTTTATACAAACTCCTGCCAGTATATGTTGTTGCGTTGGGAGATGTTCTTTCGATGGATATATCCCAACCAAACTCCCGATGACTAGTTTTTCGTAGGGAGTGGATCTCTCGACGTATTTTTTTTACCATTTTTCAACGATTTTAAGCGTTGGAAAAGGGATATTTTCTTGTAGTGCTAGGTCTTTGTTTTGAAGGCTATATGTGGCACAAACATTTATTCATTGGTTTATGTACAAGTTGGACTAAGTTGAATAATTATCCTTGCATTCAATAATAGTTAGTTTTAGGGTTGGCGTGGATGTGAGAGGATCAATATTTATGCTATTTGTTTTATGGTCATTTGAGATTTACTGTTTTAATTGAGTATTTTTCAATGAAACTAATTGAATTTTGAATTGTCTTTACTCTAGGGTGCATATACTTTCGAGTCGATGCAGGAGTAGAAAAGACTGGTTTTGGGTTGAGGTTCGATTGAGTTAGATGCTTGACACAAAGAATATGCATATATTACGATGAAATTATTTCGAGACTTCATTTATATCTTATGTGTACTGACACTTTTTTATGTATTAACGTTCTTGTAAATTCCATCTTATATGTATTTATATTATTATATATTAAAAGGGAGCAAGTGCAGGCTTTGAGTTTCTCCAACTTCTAATATGTGTAATGAATTCCAATTTATTCTCTTATGCTACAAACATTCGAGTTTTGGTTGATTCTCAAATATCAAAACTGTAAGTTAAATTACCAAAAAAATATTTAGTTACAAACATTCAATGTTTTGATCATATTTGAATATTAGAACTAAAAATTAAATTAGGAAAAAAAAAATTTAGCAACTGTCAGACAAATATCGTCGGTAGTTAGTATGTCTCTCAACGTTGTTGTCAACAGTTATATTAGCAGTCATCCCAGTTGCGTTAGATCTCCCGATACGGGCGTCGACAATAATGCAAATCAAGTTATTGGCATTTAGAAGATATCTACCAACGCTGTTCAAAGGCATCGACAAAGAGATCTTACTCTCGACACTGTTAATACAACGTCGAGAGAGAGGCATATCCACTGACGATGCTTACAAGGCATCGGGAGATGTCACGACGATGTATACGGCATTGAGAAATGTTTTTTCAACCCCTATTTTTGTGAAAATATGGGATCTATTAGGTTATTGACCTAAAATATAGGAACTTTAGACAATTATGAAAAATTGACTTAATGTTTGGGCTACTTGTGTAGAAACTATTATATATCTTATATGGGTCCTACAAATGATATATATACGTACTTATACTTTTTATTAATCAACAAGATTGGACATTTTTTTAAAGATAAACTATGTCCAACCCTTTTTTGAACTAAAAAAAATAAGGATAGACATAATAATCTTTAGAAAAAAAGAAAAAGAAAAAAAAAATAAAAAATGAGGCGTCATCACCCTTTACAAGGGCGGCCTTTCAATTAAAATTTGTTGTTGTGTCAATAACTCATCTGGAATAATTAAATTGTTGTTTAGTTAATATATTTAGAGACGCCAGTATTACCATTTAAAGAAATGAATTTTGTCGATAGTTTCTTATGTTAATTGGTGTAGCTTTCAGCTAGTCCATCCAATAAGATCCTATTTAAATAAATATTATTTTATTATTAACAAATTTATGGACTTTTCTAAGAATTGACCTAACTGAGATTTTGAATAAAAATGAACTGATATTTTTGGGGTCTGACCTACTTGTAAATCATTGAAGATGGTTAAGGAATTATATGACCACAATTTTCATAAGATATTGGAGACTGACAATTTATGAATTGTATATGTTCCATATGCCATAGGAATTATTATCAAAATGTTAGAAAATTAATAGCGTAAGGTTTTATTTCGCTCAATTAAATCCCAATACTGGAGATTTCCATAGAAAGAGACCGTCTCAATAGCTAACAATTTTGGATATTTTATGTATGAGACCAGGATTTTTTTTAAAAAAAATAATGTTATTTTAATATATATTACAAAAATAGAGTATATGAAAAAGTATTTTTAAAAAAATAGGTGGTTATTGAAGCAATTGACAAAAGTAGGGTAGTGGAATCGTATACGGGATACACGATTACCGTTTAATCCAATCAGTACCACATTAGCTGACTGGTTGACCTGTTGCATGGAAACTCGTAGATCGGGTCCATGATTGCCATAATCATGGACCCAGTCCATGATTTGTTTTTCTTTTTTTTTTAAAAAAAAATAGATTGACTATTTTTTTTTAAATGGAGTTGTACAACAATATTAAGACTTTAGGAACGGGTCCACAAATTCCTTCATTATTAAAACTTAATTATATATTTAATCTACAATGAAAATATAATTATCTTGCACTCATTAAAAAATATATCATGAAATTAAAGAAGATTTACAATTAGTTCTTTAATTTACAATTGAAAATGAAAGTTTACATAAAATTTAAAAACGACCCCTTGGCCCTTACCCTCATGGGAGTTGTCTTCGTGTCCCTCTAAATTAGGTTCACCCTGTCGTTGTCGTCTACGACGAATACGTCTTCAATCGGTGTCAACAACATTGAGTTGTCTTGTTTGTTGAATAATACCTTCTATGTTGACCAATGTTTACTGGCACATTGAACCGTAAGTTGTTCTACACTGAATATTGTTCATCTCCGATAAAATTACTTTCTTTACTTTCTTTAACCGTAAGTGACTCAAGGTATTTACTTTCTTTTATTGATGACTTTCTCAAGGAAAAGTTGGGTTTTCTTTCTTAAATCAAAAGACCAAGTATTTGACAAGTTTAAGGAATGGAAACTCATGATTGAGAAGCAAACCTCTAAGAAAATTAAGTACCCAAGGACAGATAATGGGTTGGAATTCTGTAGTGAAGAATTTAACAAATTTTATAAAGAAACAGGCATTACCAGACATAGAACAACAAGATATATACCCCAACAGAATGGAGTGGCAAAGAGGCTTAATAGAACTATTATGGAAAGGGTCAGATGCTTACTCTCAGATGTCATCTTTAGTGAAAAGTACTAGGCTGGAGCTACAAGCTACACTGTGTACACCTTAAATGGGTGCCCACATACATCCCTAAACTTCTTATCCCCTAAAGAGTCTTACCACTAGAATTGAGGTGAAGACACCTAAAGATAAGTCCACTAGTCAGAATCCTCCAAATGATTTAGAAGAGGAAGAGGAAACTACAGATGATCACTTGATTTGAGTCAATACTCATTAGCAAGGGACATAAAAAGAAGGGTAATTGTTCCTTCGGCTAGGTATACTGAAACAAGTTATATGAACCTAGTTTTAAATGCTACAATAGCTCCAAATGACCAAGAACCAGCTACTTTTGAAGAGGCAGTAAGCTGCCCTGATGCTAGGAATTGGATTGAAGCTATATGTGAGAAATGCAATCACTAAGTGTTAATAACACTTATACCCTAGCTTTTCTTCCCAAAGGATGCAAACCAATAACATCTAAGTGGATCTAACTAAAGGCGAGTACTTCTAAAGATGAAAAGCCTAGATATAAGGCAAGATTAGTGGCTGAGGGATTCACTCAGAGAGAAGGTATTGACTATTCTAAGATCTTTTCACGAGTAGTAAAACAGACTTCTATCAGACTCTTGTTGTCTCTAGTTGCTCAATATAACCTTGAATTAGATCAGCTAGATGTAAAAATAACTTTCCTACATGGTCACCTAGATGAGATTATTTACATGGTACAACCTAGGGTTTTGAAGAAAAGGGAAATGAGGATCTTTATTGTCTTCTAAACAAGTCCATCTATGGACTTAAACAATCTCCTAGACGCTGGTATAGGAGATTTAATGACTACATTGAGATTATTGGATTTCAAAAGAGCTCCTATGACATATGTACCTATGTAAACTCAACCACTTATAAGAATAAGGTATACTTACTTCTCTATGTGGATGATATGTTGTTTGCTGGGGTTTTTAAGGAAGATCTAAGGCATGTCAAAGATCTCCTAAAGTGAGAGTTTGACATGAAGGATATGGGTCAGTCTAAAAAGATACTTGGGATTGAGATTACCAGAGACAGGGATTCCTCTACACTTAGTATTAGTCAACCTAACTACTGTGGGAAGATCATTAGAAGATTTAATATGACCAATGCTAAACCAATAACTATACTTATTGCTCATCATTTTAAACTATCCTCAGCTAATTCACCTAAAGAAACTGACTTGGAACACTTAAATCAGATGCAAATGGTTCCCCATAGTCGGACAATGGGTAGTTTGATGTATCTTATGATCTCTAGTTGGTAAGATCTTTCCTATTGTGCAAGCCTTGTAAGTAGATACATGTCAAGTCTTGGAAGAAGACTCTGGGAAGCTATTAAATGGATACTTAGGTATTTAATCTGATCTAAATAATCTAAGCTAATCTATCAAAGTGTAGAGGAGACAGAACTTGAGCTATATGGGTTTGTTGACTCAGATTTCGTAGGGGATCAAGACAAAACAAGATCTCTTATAGGTTATCTCCTTTTATATGGACTTAATCTACTAAGCTGGAAGGCAAATCTACAGTCTATCACAGCTCTATCAACTACTGAGGCAGAATATATGGCCCTTTCAGATGCTATAAAGGAAGCATTGTGGTTAAAGGGCTTGATGGAAGACTTTGGCATCAAACAAACAATAGTTAAAATCTACTTTGATAATCAAAATGCTATCTATATTTTCAAAAACCCACAATACCACTTAAGAACAAAACACATAGACATCAAGTTTCATTTTGTAAGAGACAAAATAGAACAATGAGAAATAGAGATCCTGAAAGTTCATACCTCGGAGAACGCAGCTGACATGCTTACCAAACCTATCTTGAAGCTTAAGTTAGCCAAAGTCTCGAATAGATTGGCTTCATGTTATCTGAAAAAGGTTAAACATCATTATATTTGGAAGGAAAAGGCAACATGATTGAAATTAAGGTGGAGATTTAAAGGAAAATAATCTCAACGGCTAGTTTTTTTCTTAACAGACTCAACAACTAATTTGTAACAGTCATACAAACATATATATATGCTGTACATTTAAACAACTAAGTGAGTTTTACATTTTTTTCACTTGTACAAATCTATAAAGAGAGAAAAGTTCTTATCTCTTGTAGTCTTCAATAAAGAATAAGCTCCCATCCCGTGGATGTAAGCACCTCTTTGCTGAACCACGTACATCACTTTGTAGATCTTCTCTCCCTCTTTCATTTTCTTCCTTTGCATGCTCGAATTTCTTCTTCATTGTCTGCGAATCTTGCCAAGAACAGAGAAAAGCTAGAGAAGGTTGAGAGGGTTTCAGATTCAAGTGTTAGAGAGAGAGAGAACTTTTGTTCAAACTGAAGGATTTTCATCAACTCACCTTATTTCCATCAGATCAATGTTAGTGGTATTCACCACGTATCGATCTCTGAGCTGAAGTTCGTGGCTCCTGCGGAGCCTTTCCTTCTACCTAACATCAAAGTTGGATCAGCTTTCTTCTCTTCTTGGGCTTGAAAAATAAAAGAAAGCCCGACAATTGCTACCCAAAATTAACATTTTACTACCCAAAAACAATATTAAATGCACTTTAAAACTAGGAACAACATAATTCAAACCATTATTTCTTACCATACACAATGCAACTAGAGAATCTCCCTTGATGGAACCTCATTTTTTTCCTACTTCCAATTAAAGAAGAAGAAATTAACTTGGCTTCAACATCAATGTCGTTAATATCATTTCATATAGCTCAATAGTAACAAAATAAAGCAGTTCACAAAATTCTGGGAAAAAAATCTCGCGTCAGGAATGTATGATGTAAAACTAGAAAAAAATTTGGAAAAAAAGAGAATATATCAAAGGAAAAAACTGGATAGATCTGAGCAGAGCTCGAAGTTGGAAGAACGACGGAGCTCGGCGAAACCCACAACACGAATGGATCTGATGAACGATGTGCAAAATAAGCTGACAGAGTTAGAAGAATGGCGGATCAAGAACAAATCTAAATGGTGGAGAAAATGGCGGAACGCACGGCGGAGCTGGAGTGACAAAACGCACGGGGAACGAACAGATCTAAACCCACGGTAGATCTGACGAATGGGAACGCAGATCGTCTAAACCCACGACGACATCGATGCTCTACAACTGACGAAACCTCATGGTGCTGCTAATCAGAGTGGCCGAACAAACAGGCAGACGAACGATGAGCTTGTGCATGCTCCGTCAGTGGCGTGCGGCGTGGGTGATCGGAGGAGCACTCGAACTAATGAGGAGACGAGAGAGAGCGACAAAACCTTTTCTTTCCTTTTAACGCTAATTCTTAAACATATATTATAATAATAATAATAATGATTATTATATATTTGTTTTCCTTTCCGGTCCAAAAAAATGCAGATCTTTAGTCTTGGTTTTAAATCGATATTATAGATAATTTTTTTTTAAGAAATCGACATTATACATCTGTTTTTAGTTTTTCCAACAGACATAAAAGCTTAGATTTCTTATAGTGATATCCATTGTAAAACAAACCCTCGAAAGTATAGATCTGCTGTCAAGCGGCTACCCACAACACAAAACGAACCCTCAGGTGATGGTTAGGCTGATGGTGGCGCGACTTGGGCGACGAATAGTGACACATTCAGATGACTCAGATTGTTGATAAACGGTGGCACAAAAGAAGGGCGATGGTTGGCCCGACGGATAGTCGAACCAAGGATGGCTGGCGTGACGGCAAACAGTCAAACCAAGAAGCACGAACGACAGTAATGACTATCATAACAAGTATGTTATATATATATAGGGTTTTTTTTTCTTTTTTTTTTTTAAAAAAAAACCTATATATATATATAACATACTTGCTATGATATATATATTCATTTATATGATATATAATATATACACATTTATATACGTGTTTTATGTAGAAATTGAGTCCATTTGTGATTTATATATCATGTGGTATATAATTTTGTTTATTTGAAAATTATGAAATGTGTGTCATATACTGTGATTTATGTTGAACATTAAGTCAATTTATATACTATGATATAATTGATAAAACAATTCGATTAAACAATATATACTCTTAATTTGTATATTGTTCTGCCACTGTTAAATCGAAACTTTTGAATAGTACATTTCAAATATACTAACAAACCTTAATATAATTCATGTATTGGTTAGAATATTTTCAAACAATAACACAATGTTCTAAGGCATATTGAAAAATAACCATGAATCTATTAAAAAACAAAAAAAGTATACATACATGAAAATGAAAAGATAAATTATGAAACATATGATATATACTGCTATATAAATAAAATTTAGGGGTCTTTTTAAATATAAAAAATATTTAAAAATATTTACACTTGCAAAAAGTTCCAAAATTACAAAATACTTTATAGAAAAATCCGAAAATAAAGGTAAAATACATTTTGTCTTTTAAGTTTTGAGTCTAATTTCTATAGAAATAATTAAAGATTCAATCCTTTTTCAAAATTTATTTTCATAAATGTTCATACTTTTTTATATTTTCGTATATAAGATTTAATGAGTTTTTGAATAAGAATAACCGTTGCTTGTGGTGGGCGGCTGGAGAGAGAATGTGACATTGAATTTTTTTTCCATATTTACAAAACACGGTTAATGTTGGAGACAGAAAATACATTTTTTTGTTGAGATTTTATTCATTTGTCTAATTGGAGAGAGAAAATACATTTAAATTTATTTTAAAAACAAATTAAACATGTAAATTTTGTTTGAAACCGAAATACACGTATAGGACAACATTTTTTCGTTAAGTATTTGAAACTATTGTATTAAGTATTTGAAATATATCACAGTATACAAATAAAAAATTAACTCAATATTTCTTATAAATGACAATATATATTATAAATTTTAGGAAAATTCTTATAAATAAAAAAATCTAAAAAAGATATTTACATTTCGCAGCAAAAAGTTCTAAAAATATTTTGTAATATTTGAATTTTTGTTATAAAGTGTAAATATTTTTAAATATTTTTTTAAGTTTAAAAAGACCCTTTCCTTTATAGTTAATATTGATGGGAAAAAACCATTTAAAAATAAAAATATTTTAATACATATCAAGCTATGCCCATTTTGTTCACTGCACCTAATAGTCCAACGAAAATTTGCTGTTCCAATTTTTTAAAAATCTATTTTTAAATTCTAAATTCATTTTTCTGTGGCGGCTGATAATTAGTCAAGTTTAATAATAAAAATAAATAAATAAATAAATAACAACAACAATAATAATAACAACGGTTCTTCCACGTAGTCAACGGCATAGCTATCTTATAAGTGTTTAATAACTTTCTGAATTTTTAGAGAACGAAATAGGTAGTAGAGATGGGTGCCTTGAATTCGGAAATGCATTTCTTGCTTTCCTTCTTCATTCTCGCACTTCCACACTATACTTTTCCCACAAGTTCTCAGCCAACCTTTTTATATCACACCTGTTCCAACGAAGCCAACTACACCAACCACAGCCCTTTCAACAAAAATCTCCAAACCGTACTTCTCTCCATCTCTTCCAACACACAAGTCGATTACGGTTTCTACAACGCCACTTCCGGCCAAGATCCCGACCGAGCCACCGCTTTGGCTCTTTGCCGTGGAGGCGTTCCATTGGAACAATGTAGAAGCTGTGTGTATAACTCAACGCTCAGAATTACTCAAGATTGTCCAAACCAGAGAGAGGCAGAAGGATGGTACCAAGATTGTCAAATTCGTTACTCAAACAACTCGATTTACGGCGTCGAAGACACCAGTACGCTGATGTTCTTTTGGAACTATCAAAGAGCGGAAGACCCAGATGGGTTCAATGAGGCACTAAGGAGTTTGTTGGATCGGCTGCAATCGGAGGCTGCGGCGGGGAGTTCTATTAAGAAGTCAGCTCAGGGAGGGGAGAAGATTCGAAGTCCGAGCATGGATACAATATATGGATTGGTTGATTGTTTTCCTGATTTGTCTTACTTGGGTTGTTTTGATTGCCTCAATCAGCTTCAAGCTTCTATTCCTAGTTGTTGTAACGCCAGCATAGGGGTGAGATTACTTGCAACTAGTTGTCAACTCAATTACGAGTTCCACCCCATTTATCCCCCGCTTTTGTCTCCGCCTCCACCTCCGCCTCCGCCTCCGCCGCCGCCTTCTCATTCTCCTCCTCCTCTGCCCTCACCCTCGTCATATTCGCCTCCAAAACCTGGTACATTTTTTGGTGGAAAATGATGTGAAAAAAACGACTTTTAAATAGTTTTTTCGGACACGTTTGACTTTTAGATAATCTAAACTTACCATTTTATTTCTGTTGTATATTTAAAGTTCTTCTCCTTCGTTCTCTGGTTGAATGAAAATTATGAATTTGTCGTTGAATTAACTTGTATTGCTAAAAAAATCGTGATTAGGTAAGTTATCTTGCTTTTAACTAAGTTTGAGAGTAGTTCTATAGTTTTGGTTGATTTTTTTATTTTTCAGACAATATTTTAAGGGGATTTGAATTTTGGAAACTAGTGATATGAGATGAATTTCAACCCAAATTCATGAATTCCAGTCGGGAAAGTGATCTAAAATTTGGGGTATATTTTACAATAACCCCAATTGACTTCAAATGTGTTTATAAAAAAGTGTACCCGAGTAAAAGAAGATGTATTTTTAAGCATTTAATAAGTTCAATCTAAGTAGATCTTAATTTATATTTGCATTAGTAGTAGTAGTGATACCATCAGAATTGTCATAATTGTATCTCGTTTCAATACTCACAATTATCATATTTAACATGTTCTTTTTTATGTTTGGTTTTCCTTTTTTATTGTTCTTCCTCAATTTACAGTTTAATTACTGAATTTGTATTGATTACGCATATAACCCCTATTATTTAACTTTTTGGTCCTCTTTTATTAGGAAATAACGGCAATACCGGTATAAGTAGAACTGTTTTAATCATTATGGTGACCATCGTTTCTGCTGTCATTCTTCTTGTTGGCATTTTTATCACTTTGATATTGAGGAACCAAAATCACAAAAGACCATTACGCAATTTCGAAGGTATGAAAAATATTCCTCTGTTTTCCTAGATGCGCAGTTTAATATATGCTTTGATCCCAATGTTTTTCATGTCCTAATAATCTACGCTTAGATACATCTCTTGGAGACATCGGTAGTGAAATTAGCAGTGTGGAGATGATTCAATTTGATTTTGATAGCATTAAAGTGGCAACAAATGACTTCTCAACTGAAAACAAGCTCGGACAGGGTGGATTTGGAGCTGTTTATAAGGTATCAAATTGATTAAAAGAATTGCTAACGATGATGGCCAAATCATAATTAAGGAGTAAAGTAATATTGTAACTAGCAACCTATAATTATTACTGATATTTTCAGGGTAAGCTACATAATGGACGGCCTATAGCTGTGAAAAGGCTTGCTAATAATTCCCAACAAGGGGATGTTGAATTCAAAAATGAAGTACTTTTGGTGCTCAAGCTTCAACATCGAAATTTGGTTAGGCTACTTGGGTTCTGTTTGCAAAGAAGCGAAAGACTTCTCATATATGAGTTTGTACAAAATGGCAGCCTTGACCACTTTATATTTGGTATGATCTTGGTTTCTTTCTATGGTCTACGTTTAATGGAAAAGACATCCTTTCTTATAATTGACAAGATTTATTTACATAAATGGATGAGGATGTAGATTTTACGAAGCGGACACTATTAGATTGGGAAACGCGTTACAGAATCATAAATGGCATTGCGAAAGGACTTCTGTATCTTCATGAAGATTCTCGCCATCGAATCATACATCGTGATCTTAAAGCTAGCAATATTTTGTTGGATGAAGAAATGAATCCGAAGATTGCAGATTTTGGTATGGCCAAATTATTTGAAGTAGATCAGACTCATGGCAATACAAATAGAATTGTGGGAACTTAGTAAGTACAAATTTGTTATTTTTCCCTTAACAATACTTTTGAATAATTTAGTGTTGCCAATCATCTTAGCATAGTTTAGTAGATAAAGGTATTCATTACACCATCTCAAATGTTTGTATTGGGTTTCTCACCTAGCAATTATTGAATTAAATATTGCAATGATTTATTGTTTATTTTTATAGTGGCTATATGGCTCCGGAGTATGTAATGCATGGACAATTCTCAGTCAAATCAGATGTCTTTAGCTTTGGAATTTTGGTTCTTGAGATTTTGAGTGGTAAAAAAAACAATAATTTTCACAATGGAGAATACTTAGAAGATCTCTCAAGCTTTGTAAGTATATGAATTTTTATTTCTTAAGATTTCCCAACATGACAACATTTAAGCAACTAACAACCGTAGATGTTCTTTATAAATGCTAATATAAGGTGATCGTTGTAAATTTTCTTACAGGCATGGACAAATTGGAGGGTAGGAACGATTGCAAACGTCATAGATTCAACCCTTAGCGGTGGTTCAAGAATTGAGATGATAAGATGCATCCATATTGGATTATTGTGTGTTCAGGAAAATGTAACAAATCGACCAACAATGACTTCAGTAGTCATGATGCTAAGTAGTTCTTCTCTCACCCTTCCTATACCCTCTAAACCAGCATTCTTCTTGCACAGTGCTACGAATAGATCTAACACATTGCTAAGGCCGTATGAAACTAATTGTAATAGCGTGCCTATTCAATTTTCAACGAATAACATTTCAATTTCGAAGATCCATCCTCGTTAGATTATCATTATGGTTGTAAAGTATATGTTATTTTAATAGTTGTTTCTGATTTTATGAAACTATAGATTAAGCATTAGATGAGCTATGATTTGAATGTATTTTTCTTGTTCAATGAACCGTCAAACCTGACATAGGTTGTGATCCCATTGCAATTCTATTGTGTGATTCATTGCAATTTTTAAGGGCACGATGGAAGGCTGACATAAGTTGTTCTTGATAAGTTAAAATTTCATTAACAAAAAGTTGCATTTCTAAAGGTCCCTTCCCTCGAAGGAGTTTTCAAAGAATCAACAAATATGTTTTAACACAAACATTGTAATAATTGATGAGCAGAGACTAATATGGCCACATGTGCATTTAGAGCTTGAAGACCAAGTATCCTGACACACAAAACCCTGGTCCCAAAGGTCTTATGTAGCTCCAAAAACTTGATACGGTGCAAGAATATGCATTGAATAATAATAAAATTAAAAACGACCTTGATCGAGTATTGTCTTCAAGATTGAGTTGATAATCTTTTAATTATTTTAGAGATATTCTTTCAATTTTATTTAGGATATTGACTTGTGATGCCATTAAAATAAATTAAACTAAGAAAGCAATAAAAGTGATCAAGTATGGAGGTTATTAGCAAAGAGAGTTCTATGGAATAAACTTCATTCATGAAATTACTAGTTTTACTCTTGAACCAATTAACACAATATCTAGATCTAGAAGTCTTTTATTCGAATTATTCCTTTCGAAAACAATCATTTCTTTCACTTAATTACTAATTACTGATCACTTGAAACTTGATAATTAAGTAACGGTACTCTTCATCAACAATCTCTACCGTTATTTGACTACTCTAATGTGTTCAAACGATAGTCTAACATATATGATCTAACATCTAAAGCCTACTTGTCAAAGTAAGATTTAAATCATGAAATCATTCCAATATTGATCTTCACATATGGTTGTAAAGTATGTTATTTTAACAGTTTTTTATTTTATGAAACTATAGATTAAGCATTAAATGAGATTTTTTTTTTAATGTATTTATCTTGTTCAATGAACCGTCGGACCTGACATAGGTTATAATCCCATTGCAATTTTAACACAAGTGGTTGTTGATAAGTTAAAATTTCATTAACAAATAGTTAAATTTCTAAATGAAAAGGCCCTTTCCCTCGCAAATAATCAACAAATATGTTTTAAACAAAGATTGTAATATGGCCCACACATGTATGTAGCTGCCTTCAAAAGATTAAGTATCTTGACATGCGACCTTAATTCAAAGGCCTCTCTTGTTAATATACTATTGAAACGTATTCAGAACACTAGCATACAAATAATCATCTAATCTTAAATACATAGATTTAGTAATATGAAAATCTTTATAACCTCTTAATCATGAGTATGTCTCATATTAATTGAGTTATACTCATATTAGCACTAACAAAAAATACATTTGATACTAGTTTCTTTATATTAATTATTCACTAGTGTCAAAGTTTTCGTAACCACGATATATTAAAGGAGGTCTACTGGGATTGCGCCTGTACCCATGCTACTCCCATCTATTTACACACATTATATAGCTCATTTTATCATGCATTAATATAACTAATTAATACAACAATTGTTTCAAAAAACAAAAAATTAATACAATAATTTTTAGCCGCTAATTTTGAATAACTGTTGAATGTTTCTGCTGTTCACTCTCCATCATATCATTATCATTGTATTATAAATTCAACATAAACCTATTGGCTTACTGTTATTATTTTTGAAATGACTAATTCGATGTCGATTCTTTAACATTGAATTAGTTATTAATCTATGATAATATGTGATGTGAGAGCGAACCTTTAACTCGAGTATGATATTACATATTTAAGATTCCTAAAAAAAAAAAATATTATGTGAGGATAAGAGATATGTATTTACTAGTTGATTTAACCTCAATTGTAAATACAAATTATATAGAAATCTTTCTAAATTTCTATTATATACCATATTTTACTTTAATAAATTAAAATATATTATAAAGCAGTTGAATATATGAAGTAGTATAAAATATATAAAATTGTAGTTTTTGTTTTAATTTAGCAATTTTTTTGGGCTTCTTATATATTTGGCAAAATACATTTAAAAAATTAGGTCTATTGTCTAGAATTATTACTTTTGCAAAAGTAGCAAAAAGCAAGCATACGATACACTTTATACACTTGATACACTTGATACCCTTGATACACTTTTGATATATACTTGATACACTACTAGTATATATTTGATACATTTAACACATTATTGATACACACTAGATATACTATTGATACATGGTTGAAAATGACTAGTTATTTAAGTGTTTTAAGAAAATTCACAAAAATATTTTTTTTTTAAAATATTTTTTTCTCTAGTTATTCCAAATATGTCCAAATTGTTAAAATGAGTATACTAAATTGAGTGCTAATGAGCTTTAAGTTGAATCTCTTCAGTCTATTGTACATTTACATAGAAATGAAAGAAACAACATCATTTAAAAAGGAAAAAAAACTACAAAAGAGACAAGAAAATGTAGTAAATATAAAAATTAAAAAGAGTAATAATTCATATTGCTATAAACAAAAAATACAAAAAGTATACAAATCAATGAAAAAATATACGACTGATATACTTTAAATGTGGTATATTAGTTGATTAATATACCAAAAAAACATGGATTTGTTCAAATGAAAAAATTGGAATACGGAATAAACGAAAATTTAAATCACCATGAGATTTAGTTTTTGATATATTCGATGTTTCCAGAACATGGTGACACACAACTTTGCTCATTGAGCGGCGGATAGATCTTAATTCCAACATTGATTGGATCATTTTCCTGTTTGGGTAGTTTAGTTGAGGTTGATATTGTATGTTTGTCCCTATAATTAAGGAGTGTTAAAAAAATTGTTTTACCATTTAAGGAAATGAATTTTGTTGATAGTTTCTTATATGTTAGTATTAAAGTTTGTTAATTTGTTGTACTATAACTACTTTGACTAGAGTTAGTTTTAACTCTAACTACTCTAACTAGAGTTAGTTTTATTCCCTTTATATCTTATATATATACCCACATGTACACTTCAATAATATGATGAGAGAATTATTTTTTATCAAAAGACTCAAGGCTTTAATATGGTATCAGAAGTGAAACGCAAGATCTTCTCTTGAGTTTTTTCTGTATCCCCCCTTCGATTCTTCCCACGCCTCCTTCAACGGTGAACTTCCCGCTTTCCATTTTCCTTCTTCCTTGGAACTCTCTGCCATGGCCGATGAAGACCCGATCCACTCTCCACTAAACCCTAACATTCCCACCACTTCTTCTACCTTCGACTCCTCATCAATGCCGCTTAATCCTATCGTTCTTGAACAATACACCAACCCCTATTTTCTTCACCATTCCGACAGTACCAATCTGATTCTTATCTCTAATTTATTCATTGAAATAAATTATACATTTTGGAGTCAAGTAATGGTCATCGGTCTCACTGTGAAAAACAAACTGGGATTTGTTGATGGATATATTCCACGTCCAACAGGTGATTTGCTCAGTTCTTGGATTATCTGCAATAGTGTAGTCATCGCTTGGATCCTTAATTCATTATCCAAGGAGATTTCTACAAGCATTAACTTCGCTGATTCTACTCGCGAAATATGGGTTGACCTTCAAGAACGATATCAATGCTAGAATCGTCCAAGAGTTTTCCAACTTCGACGTGAGTTATCAAATCTTTCTCAAGATCAAACTTCTATAATTGCTTATTATGAAAAATTGAAATCTCTCTGGAATGAATTAGCTTCTTACCGACCAATGTGTTCTTGTGGTCGTTGTACCTGTGGTGGTGTCAAAGATCTTGTTTAATACTTTCAAACTGAATATGTAATGACCTTTCTCATGGGTCTCAATGATTCTTTCGGTCAAATTCGAGCCCAGTTGCTACTAATGGAACCTGAACCAACCATCAATCCAACATTTTCCTTGATTGTTCAAGAGGTAGAACAACATGCAATCCCATCCCCTGCCACGACACCTTCCATTTCTTCCACTACTGCATCATGGTCAAGAACTCTTCAATAGCCAATGGAACTACCACTAATTCATGCAATCGATCAAATACATCCAAGAAGAAAGATAAACCTATTTGTTCTCACTGCAACATTTATGGCCACACTGTCGATCGTTGCTATAAGCTTTATGGCTATCCACTTGGCCATCGACTTCATCAGAAAAATCCCTCATTCGAGAATGAAACCCCATCTGATTCACTCTCTTCTCTGACTTCTGAATAGTGTCAGGGGTTATTGTCATTATTATACTCTCATTTAGCCAAGACCAAGACTGAAAATGAATCAACTGCCACTACCTCACATGTTGCAGGAATCTGTCCCAACTCCCATGATTCTCTTATTACATCTGGTGCTTGGTTTTTAGACTTTGGAGCAACAACTCACATATGTTATCAAGAGGATGCTTTTATATCTCTTATGCCTGTTGCAAATGCTTCATTTTCTTTGCCAAATCAGTCTAAGATTGATGTTCAATATATGGGACATGTGAAGTTATCTTCTAACTTTATCCTTCAAGATATTTTGTTCATACCTGATTTCTCTTTCAACTTGATTTCCATCAGTGCTATCACTAAACAATTACCTATTACTGTCAAATTTGTTGAATTTTCCTGTGTGATTCAGGACAAGTTATTTTTTAGGATGATTGGCGGGGCTAACTTGTGGCAAAATCTTTACCTATTTCATGTTGAACAACAAGATAGACATGTTCCTACAGATGCTCTTGTCTGTAATACATCTCATTGTTCAGCTTCTATTTGGCAAGGTAGATTTGGATATCCTTCTCACAAGCACTTGATTGCTTTAAAGAACTTGATATCTATTGATTCTTTTAGACTTTTTACACATGAACCTTGTTTTATTTGTCCTTTAGAAAAGCAAAAACGGTTGAGTTTCCATTGTAATCAACATTTAGCAAATAAGATGTTTGAATTGATCCATTGTGACACCGGGGGCCCTTACCCTACTTCCACACATGCTGGCCGTCGTTATTTTTTTACTATTGTTGATGACTTTTCAAGATATTCATGGGTTTTCTTAATGAAGAACAAGTCTAATGTCTTGAACATTCTTCCAAAATTTTTTGCGTTAGTTGAAACTCAGTATGAAACCAAGGTAAAATGCTTTAGGTCAGACAATGCTCTTAAGTTATCCTTTCAAGATTTCTTTTCATCCAAAGGTATTGTTCATCAATTTTCATGTGTAGAAGGCCTATCAAATGTGGCAAGAGCCTTGATGTTCCAATCCCGAGTTCCCATTCAGTTTTGGAGTGAATGCTTATTGACAACTGCATTTTTTATTAACAAAACTCCTTCCCCTATTTTAGACTGTAATACCCCTTATTTTCGTCTTCACCAATCACATGTTGATTAATCAATGCTTCGAGTGTTTGGTTGTCTCTGTTTTGTTGCTTCTCTGCCTTTCCATAGATCTAAATTTCATCCACGAGCTATTCCATCGATTTTCATGGGATATCCTCCTAGAATGAAAGGATACAAGTTGTATGATATTGAAAACCAGAAGTTTTTTGTCTTAAGAGATGTTGTTTTTCATGAAACTATATATCCTTTTCACAAAATCACACATCAAGACCGTGTTGTTGATTTATTTCCCGACCTTGTCATACCTACATCCTTTGACTATCCTGGTAGTTATATAGCCCATACTCCAGCAACTAGTGAACATACCCACACAACTGATACTTGCCCTAGCCACTTCCCTAATTCTGACATGGATGTGCCCCACTCATTTCCTGTTCAGACTAACAACTCTCCCTCAACCCATAACCTTTTTCCTACATAGGCCCTAACTACTCTAACCCCAATCTCACCTGCTGAACAAAACCAAATTTCACCAGATATGCCCTCATAAGTTCTCAACAACCAGCCAGTCATTCTTAGATGTTCTATTCGAGCCATTAACCCTCCTTCATACCTAAAAGACTACCACTGCAGTCTCCTACAGGCTCAACCGCTTACCTCTTCAAAAACAAAATTTCCTATACATAAATACCTTGGGTATGAGAAGTTGTCTTCTGATTACAAGCATTTTGCTTTATTAGTCTCCTCCATTTTTAAACCTGATTTTTACTACCAAGCTATTCCTCATGAACATTACCACAAGGCAATGACTGAAAAACTCACAGCCATGGAAACAAACAACACTTGGTCTGTTGTCCTCTTCCAGTTAACAAACATTCCATTGGTTGTAAATGGGTTTATAAAGTCAAGTTTAAAGCGGATGGAACTATTGAAAGATACAAGGCTTGCATGGTTGCAGAAAGGTATACCCAACAAGAGGGGCTCGATTATATTAAAACCTTTTTCCCGGTAGCAAAACTTGTGACTGTCAAAGTTTTACTAACCGTAGCTGCCTCTCTCAACTGGCTATTAGTCCAACTCAATGTGAACAATGCATTCTTACATGGTGATCTCCTTGAAAATATGGACCTTTCTTTGGGCTACAAGCATGATCTTGTTAGATCTAAGGGGGAGAAACTTGTATGCAAGCTTCATAAATCAATCTACGGGTTGAAACAAGCCTCACGTCAATGGTTGATAAGTTTTATCATGCTATTTTACATCTTGACTTCAAACAATCCAAGAGTGATTATTCTCTTTTTGTTCGTGGCATTGACATTTCTTTCATTGCATTTTTTATTTATGTAAATGATATTATCATCACAGGTGCGTCTACTGATGAGATCATATATTTAAAACAACTGTTGAATGCCAAGTTCAGGTTAAAGAATTTAGGTTCCATACGCTATTTCCTTGGGTTAGAGATTGCTTGTTCAGCAAAAGGGATATTCTTGTCCCAAAGGAACTATACATTGCATCTATTAAAAGATTTAGGTTTTTTGGCAGCCAAGCCATCTTCTGTCCCTATGGATCCTAATATAAAGTTGCGCATTGATGAAAGTACACTACTGGAAGAACCAAGTTTGTATCGTAGACTAATTGGGAAGCTCCTTTACTTGACCATATCTCGACCTGACATCACGTTTGCTGTCCACAAACTTAGCCAATTTGTTGTTAAGCCAAGACAGTCTCATTTATATGCTATCTACACTCTTTTGAGATATCTCAAGTCGTCTCCTGGTCAAGGCATATTTTTACAAGCTTCTTCTTCATTTCACTTGAAGGCATTCTCTGATGCTGATTGGGCCTTGTGCCCTGATTCACGAAAATCTACTACAGGCTTTTGCATTTTTCTTCGAGATTCTCTTATCTCTTGGAAAGCCAGGAAACAAAGCACTGTTTCCCAATCTTCTACTGAGGTGGAATAACGTACATTGGTTGCCATAACTAGTGAGCTACTTTGGCTATATCAGCTGCTATCCAATTTACAAATAACTTCAAATCTGCCAACTCTAATATTTTGTGACAATGATGCTGCTATTCATATAGCAACTAATCCAATGTTTCATGAACGTACGAAACTCATTGAACTAGCTTGTCATTTTGTTCATGATCATGTTGCCAAAGGAACCGTGAAGCTCATGCCAATTCGGTAATCTTCCCAGCTAGTAGACCTCTCTACAAAATCCCTTTCTCCTTCTGTTTTTCTTCATCTACTATCCAAGATGGGTGTCATTAACTTCCTCACTCCATCTTGAGGGGAGTATTAGAGATTGTTAATTTGTTGTACTCTAACTACTTTGACTTGTTAATTTGTACTCTAACTACTTTGATTAGAGTTAGTTTTAACTCTAACTATTCTAACTAGAGTTAGTTTTATTCCTTTTGTATCTTATATATATATACATCTGTACACTTCAATAATCTGATGAGGGAATTACTTTTTATCAAAAGACTCAAGGCTTTAATAGTTAGTTGGTGTAGCTTTGAACTAGTCCATCCAATATGATCATAATTAAAGCAATATTATTTTATTTTAATTAACAAATTCTATCGACTTTTCTAAGGAGTGACCTAACTGTGATTTTGAATAATAATAATAATAATAAACTAGTATTTTTAGGGTTTGCCCTGCTTGTAAATCATTGAACTGTATTGAAGGTCAAGGAATTATATGATCGCGATCTACAAGATATTGGAGACGGTGACAATTTATGAATTGTATATGTTCCATATGTTATACGAATTATGATCAAAATGTTAGAAAATTAATAGCGTGTGGTTTTATTGCCTCAGATTAGATCTCAATATTTTGAAGATTTTCGGAGAAGAAGACCTAAACTATGTACCCAACAAAAGATTTTCAGAGAAAGTAATCATAAAAGTATATTTTTAATATATTTATTCATGCAAATCCTTTTATTCTCTTCCATTTAAATTTGATACGTTATTAAATGCTATAGTATTTTATTTTAAGAACTGATAAGTATTGTCTTACTAGAATTTTTTTCATATACATCTAATATTGGGTATGGTAAAAAAAACCTACCATTTTTACTGCATGAATAAGAAGAAATTAGAAGAAAACAATAAAACTAGAAACACAAGAATTAACGTGGAAAAACTCTAAATCGAAAAAAAAAACCACGAACAAGAAAAATTCCACTACATAAAAAGTTATTGCAATCATATAGAATACTTCTCTCTCCTGACTCGAATTATAAGAACACTCTCAAAGCAAAATGGAATTTAACTAAAGTTAGCACACCTAAGCTTAAAATGTTTATAGATTTGTAATGTGGGACAACTATAGTTCTAATATTTACTCAAAAATCAATAGTTATTAAATAATTTTTCAGAAAGAAGAAGAAGACAACCACAGTATAAATATTATTTATTTTCTAGTTGGGACGATTTGAAACTAAAGACGTAGGACAACATGCAACGAAAGCAATAAAGATCAAAAGCATTCTAATTTATTAATTTTGACTATAAATAAAGCATGCTCATACAATAATAAGAGGGTTTCAAGTCATACCTTTGTAGAACCTCTTGAAACTCGAATTCAACTGCAAATCTTCTCCAAATCTTCTTTTGAATCACCTCAAGGTCTTCCCTACTATTCTCTTGGAGCCTTAGATTGAGTTATGGGACTCAAAATAAGCTTGAATGAAAGGAATTTGTAGAAGAATCTCACTGCTGAAACTTGAAGAATGCCTTCTTCAACCTCATAAGTTTTCAACAAAAACTTCAGCAAGTTCATACAATTTGCATGCCCGATTCTCAGCCCAATCTCCTCTATTTATTGCAAGATAGTCATGTATAGTAGATAGCTGCATGAAGAACAACTCATGCTTGGAGATTGACTCAAGAAGAAGGTGGACTTTAAGTGAGCTACTTGGTTGGTAAGTGGAGAAATCCAATTTTTCCATTTTGTTTTTTTTAAAGCTTTTTCCAGTTTCAAATTGATTTCCTTCAATTTTGATTTCAAAATTGGAAAAACTCTATTAATTTTACAAAATTAATTTTCTAATAAAATTAATAACAAATAATTAATTAAACAATTTAATTCATTCTAATTAATTTAATATCAAATATTAAATTAATTTTACACAAATTCCACCTCATGAATCCCTATTAATGAATTATCCAATTCCGTTTAATTCCAAAATTAAACACGTAATTATATCATATATAATTACTAATTCCCTTAATTCTAATCTGAACGTTTCAAATTAACTTATCATGCTACTCTAAAGCTAATCCATTTACGAGCTAGTAGGGGACCTCGTGGACCTACAGATTATGGGCTCCAAGATATGAGATTCATTGGCTAAACTCTTTACACCGAATTAATCCAAAATTCGTTAACTAATGAGTCACTTCACTAAAGCACATAGTTGCACTCCCCTCACTGTAGATATATTATGTCCACCTGATTTAACCATGATTAGTAAGTTAACCCTTCACAGGTTGTTCATAATAACGGTTGGGTCAAATGTCTGTTTTACTCATAAGATTACCTCTTGTTCCTTAAGTCCACTGATTCTCTAACAAACAATTTCTTTGTGATCCAATCAACAAAACGAGTCCCTCTTGGGTCAATGAGAGGGTGGAGCCCCTTGTTCAAGATCGAGTCAGAACTTAAGGGTAAAATCACTCTACTATCCCTTAAAGCAGGTAAGAGTAAATTTCATCTTGCACCTTATGTCCCTAGCTATCTACCTATTCTTATCCATGAAATGGAGGTTTATTGAGTCGGTGCTGTTGAGCCAACCTTCACCTATGCAAATCTAAGGATAAACAATAGTTCATTTTAGCTCAGGATTAAGGTCAAGTTACCTATGTCATCGCTTTGAAATAGTCAGTCTTAAACAGTAAACAACATTATAAAGTAAGAGTGACTAATTTCGTGGTCCGATCATGTACAAAATTCATTGCACAGGACGCTCCCACTCCTCATGTCATAACATGAAAGAATTAGGATCACTTCATTTGTGGTACTTTACAACTCTTTGTAATAACTACAGAGTGGGCCACATCCAATTGTATTACCAAAATAAGATACCCAATCTTATTCATATACTATAGATCATTTTGACTATTTACTCGAACCTGATCTACTTTTTATATCTCTACATAAAGTTCAAGTACTCATGTAATAGTCATGGATTTTTTTAGTTTATTAGATTTATTTCTAAAACGATATTTAATAACAACTTATTAAACTTTCAGAATAAGTTTTATTGTTTACAAACTACGAGTTTTAGAACATAAAACCCAAAATGGGCTTCTTTTACAGTGATGGGAGTCCATGATTTTCTTGAAATCTTTAATATTGGGCTCTAATCCAACACTATACATTATAAACATATATATAAATAAATTATATTATATATGTTGGAAGGTACCAATATGCAGCAGAAGAAACCAGGATCCATAAGCACTCTAATTCATTAATTTTGGTAAAAAAGAAAACATGCTTCAACAGAAAAAAATGGGTTTCATGACGTACCTTTGAAGAACTTCCTCTAAGTTTCGATTCAATTGAAAATCTCCATAGGTTCTTGTTGTAGACCACCCCAAAATCTTCCCTAATATCCTCTTGGAGCTCAAGATTGAGTAGTGGGACTCAAAATAAGCTGGCATTAAGGGAATTTAGAGAAACTCACAGTAGCAACCATGTAGAAGAACACCCTTCTTCTCTCAAGTATTTCTCAAAATTTTTGTTCGGTTATCCTCCTCCAAAACACTCCAAAATCTTCTCTATATTGTAGATATTCATGCAAAGAAGCTTGCTGCATGAGATGCACCTCATGCTTGGAGTTAATGAAGAGTCAAAGTGGGTTGTTGGTGAGTTAGTTCATGAAGTAAATGGAAAATCAATTTTTCCAACTTTGTATTTTTCTTTTCTTTTTCTATTTTATCAAAATTGATTTCAAAAATCAATTTTATTTAATAAAACTGAAAATATTATTAATTTCATAAATTAATTTTCTTTAATAAAATTAATAAATAATTATTTAAATAATTCTAATTAATTTAATATCAAATATTAAATTAATTTTTAACATAATTCCATCTTCAAATAGTTAAATCATATTTAAATATTATTTCTCCAAATTCATTTAATTCTAATTTGAACACTTCAAATTAACTTATCACGCTATTCTAGAGCTTATCCATTTACGAGCTAGTAGGCGGACCTCGCGGACCTACAAATCATGGGCTCCAACGATCCGAGATTAATCGGCTAAACTCATTAGACCGATCTAACCCCCATTCGTTAACTAATGGGTGATTCCACTAAAGTTTATAGCTGAACTCTCCTCATTGTAGATATATTATGTCTATTTGATATAACCATGATTAGTAAGTTAACCCTTCACAGGTTGTTCGTAATAACGGTTGGGTCGAATCATTGTTTTACCACCGAAATTACCTCTTGTTCCTTAAGTTCCACTGATTCCCTAATGAACAATTGATTTGTGATCCAATCAACAAATCGAATCCCTCTCAGGCGAATGAGAAGGTGAGGCCTCTTGTTCAAGACCCAGAATCAAGACTTGAAGAGAACAACCTCTCTACTAACCTCAATCGGGTAGGAGTAAATTCCCTCTTGCACCCTATGTCCCAGCTATTCATCCGGTTTTATCCCCAAAATGATAAGCTTATTGAGTAGAGGCAATTGGTCTACTCTCATCGTTTGCAGATCAAAGGATAATCCCAAATAAACAGGAGTTCATAGTTAGCTCAGGATTAAGGTTGAGTTACCTAGGTCATTGCTTTGAAATAGTCAGTCTTAAACAGTAAACAACGTTATAAAGTAAGAGTGACAGGTTTCATGGTCCGATCTTGCATAAAACTCATTTGCACAGGACAACCCCACTCCTCATGTCTCAACATGCACGAATTAGGATCACTTCGTATGTAGCACTTTACAACACTTTGTAACAACTACAGAGTAGGCCACATCCAATAGTGTTACCAGAATAAGGTACCCAACCTTATTCATATACTATAGATCATTTTAACTATTTACTCGAACCTGATCTACTTGTATGTCTCCACATAAAGTTCAAGTACTCATATAATAGTCAAGGGACTTAGGTTTCTTGGATTTCTAAAGAGCAATATATTCAACAACAACTTTATTGAATTTTCAGAATAAGTTCTAGTGTTTACAAAACCACGAGTTTTAGGACATAAAACCCAACAATATATTATAAATATATATTTATAAAAATATAAATGTATCAAATCGGGGGTCGGAGATTAATCGAGATCGGGGTCGGGGTGGGGCGGGAATATTGTCCCCAGACGGGGCCCCAAAAATTTTTCCCAGTTTGACCCCATCCCCAGTCAAACCGGGGATTCCTAGCCCCGATCGGGGCGGGTCCCCGCAGGGACCCGACCTTGCAAGAAATTTTGCTAACCCTAATTCGAATAGTCGTGTCTCTTCTTCAAGTTGGTTATTTTCAAAAGGACATATTCATTTATGAAACAATGCAACTCTACACCAAAGGTCACTACCATTTATCCCAATAATCCCTCCTATAAATGGTAAGTTGAAAATTCAAGATAAAAGAAAAAAAAAAAGAAAATGTTCGCTATTTCCTAATGAAGAATCCTTGTATTGAGATAAGTAGTAAACACTTTGAACTTTCCCTAGTGAACATCAATCAAGCTAACTTAGCTAATCAGTGGACTTAATGCCTTGAACTATCAGTACTTCTAGAGTAAATTAAGACAATTAAAGTCACATAGTTTCTCATTCTAACAAAGTTTATTCTCATAATTGTGTTCATTTTTGCATTGAATACTACCTGGTCTCATGAGTGTTTTAAAGATTTCACCTTAAAATTCTCATAGAAGCGGCTCTTTCATACTCACATAGGTGATTTCTATAAAGAATATTGTATATATTCTTTTCATAAATAATTATTCAACAACTTATAGTAATCACTAAAAGTACATTGCTTACCTTAAAACCACACTTGTACTATCTCATCATCTGTAGAATAGGTAAGAAGAAAAAAAAAAGTCAATGCAATAATGCTCATTAAGTTATTCGGATATCAGTTTTTCCGTTGAACCTAAATCTTGGGATCAGTTAACTAGGTTGGATTACCTCTCTGGTTAACTTTTTAAAATCAAAGGCTTTAATCTCATACTCCTTGATCAACTTTCAACCAAGTGTCTAATTAAGTCTATTACAAGTGGATCCACAATATTATCTTTGGACCTTACAAAAGTCAATTGTGATAATTTCACTAGAAAGTAGTTATCTAATTGTATAATGTTTTCGTCATATACTCGAGACATATTATTATTCACTAAAGAGGTATAGGTTGTATTCACTTTAAGAATATTATAAAAATATTTTGTAGCCTACTCAAACTTGTCCCAACCTCTTTTTAATTATTATCCAATATTCTAAAACTTGGATTATCAATTGGGAATAGTAACATTTTGCCAATGCCCCCACAATAACATAAAACTTTCAAAAGGTTTTTGACTTTTCCATAAGTCCCAAAGTATTTTTTATGTTTTCGTATATAAAATTTTATAAAAAACATAATTGACCTTCAAATGGCGAGACATATTCACTAGATAAGTCTTATCACGGTTTTGGAATCAATCATTTTATAGATTAGAAAATTTTCAACCATAAATATCATTGCTATGGCATTTTTTGTCTTAAAAATATTATTTTCCTCTAGTGATCGCCAAATATTTTCACCAAATCCACCACTATAAGTATTATATAGTGTATTGTCTAGTCCATTCAAAATGTAGTTCATGCATAATTATTTTGCATGTTTCTATGCCTCAAGTACAAGCAACTTTTCTTTGTTGATTTCTCATTCAACAGTACAATAACATTATTTTAAAGAAAAAAATTATCATACTCCGAGTTGCAAGGATGAATTAAATTTCTTCTTGTCATCATTTGAAATCATAGTTAAATTTCTCATAATTTTCCCCCATGATTTCCACCAAAATATGGTACAACAATTTTGTATCGTAGATGACATTTACGTGAGACCGATCACCATATATTTGTAAGAAAAAAAAATAAAGAACTTCACTAAACAATTTCTCACAAAATAAAATAGATAAAGTAATAAAATAAACTTGGAGACATTATTCATCATGTTTGAAACTTAAGTTAACATGTAAACATTTTGGTTAAAACTTGAAATATTGCACTATGCAATTTTGCATAATTTACGTGCACATTATACACATCATGCATAAAACTTAAAATGTCACGAGATCATTGTGTTTGATACTTATTAAAGTGAATGTTGATATGCAACTACCTTGGGAGCTCAAGAAAGCGCTTGAATTGTTGTTCATCATTCTTCTTCATTAGACGCTTAGGGAATGGTGCGTTCAGCGGCACCGCAGGTTTTCCCACATTAGACGTACTGGGTTCTGAATGGCTTGTAGTATCAAATGTTCTTTCTTCTTGCTCCATTGAACGTGTGATGCGTTCTTTCGAAGGACTGGTGTTTCTTGGATTCATTCTTCTTTCTTCAAGAGCTTTTCCACTTCGCAACGTCACCGCATGACATTGCTCCTTCCCATTGTTATTCCCTTGTGTTTCAGTATTGTTAGGTAGAACTCCAGGCTGCTTGCTCTTCAATTCGCTCGCTATCTGCCCTACCTGTATTTCTAGGTTTCTGATAGATGACGCCTGGCTTTTCAGCAATGCGTCATTCTTTGCTATTCAATAGGTTCTCAAGTGGATATCCTGAGCTCGATGCCTGTCCTCCTCTATTAAAGGGTTGTTGATGTGGCTGATGCGTTTGTTGAAATGTAGGCGACAGTCCATTCCTTTACTGTTGGTTCGCCCTGGGTGGTGCTCCTGATGATTTCCTCCTGTCCAAGAAAAATTTGGATGGTTTCTTCATCTAAGATTATATGTATTGGAAAATGGGTTGTTTTTAATGGAACATACTGAATGGGGATTTTGTAGGCAATCCGCATAGGAGTGAGGATCTCCACAACCCATACAGCTAACCATGGGTTGCCCAAACGCCTCTACCTGATTCACCTTCTGCTGATTTGATGCGTTTCCTAGCGTTATGTTCTGCAAAAGGCTGGTCATCGTAGCCACTTGAGCAGAAAGTGTGGCTATTGCGTTGGAATCGATAGAATTAACGTTCTGAGATCTCTTTTTCCTGTCAGCTCTTCCATCATACGTATCGTCCACCCATTCCATGTTGTGCTTAGCAATGCGGTCTAATATCTCTTTAGCCTCATTGTAAGATTTGTCCATAAGTCCACTAGCCACTGCTGCGTCGGCTGCCATCTGTGATGCTCTATTCAATCCTCCATAAAACGTCTCCATTTGGATAGTTAGTTGTAGTCCATGGTTCGGGCAATTTTTGACCAGTCCCTTAAAATGCTCCCATGCGACACTTAAGGTCTCAGCTTCTTCTTGTTCAAAGTTCATAATCTCTCGACGCCTCCTCGTGTTGGTGGTAGGTGGGAAGTATTTTTGCATAAATTTCTGCACCAACTTCTCCCAGGTGGTGATTTCACCAGGCTCCAGTGAGCTTACCCATTGTTTTGCGTCATCACGCAAAGAATAGGGGAACAAAGACAGCCTGATCTCCTCTAGGGTGATTCCAGGAATCACAAATGAGTTACACGTTTCCAGGAAATGCTTCATGTTTGCGTGAGGATCTTCACCACGACCACCCCCAAATTGTCCAGTAGTCTGGAGCATTTGGAGCATTACAGATTTCATCTCGAACCTCGTCCCGTCTGGCATTGGGTATATGATTCCTGGAGAGAAATCATACAGTACAGGGGACGCGTATTCCCTCATTGGACGCGTGCTGTTGTTCGCCATAAAGATCAGATTCTTTGCAACATGAGCTAGTTGCTGATTTGCCTATTCTTCCGCCATTGCTCGTTGCCTGTTCTGTTGTATGAGAAATTGCTACCTCAACCTTCGACGACGATTAGATTGGTTCCTATGTTGAAAGGTCTTTTCAATCTCGGGGTCGTATCTGAGTTCAGGAGTGCTTTCCCTGCTCATAAACGTTCACAAGCTTAGGCTTAGCTTGTAATACTCCCTCGACCGAAGTGTTCCTACAACAGATACAAACGAAATTTCTGGTTAGTCTTGCTTTTGAATCCCCGGCAACGGCGCCAAAAACTTGTTCGTTGCTATCGTGATTCACTCTAGGAGTGTATTGTATAAAATAAATTGGAAGAATAAGTTCTAAGTATAAGTGATGCGTTGATGCTTTGATGCATTTAAGTATTTGTAACGCATTAGTGCGTTAGAGAGATGCAACAGAACGCACAACACTTCTTCTAATGACGTTCAAGTTTTCCTAAACCAGACCCAAGTATAAATCTAATTTAGGTTCCTGGCAAGTCCAGGGTCGAACTCAGGGATTCAATTAAACAAACGCAGACCTTGCGTTGTAGCTATTGTAGGGGTTTTCCTAAATATATGAGAAAAACGTGTTATTTACACAATAGTTTAGTAGTGAGTGATGGATCATGCGAGAATGGAGTTTAATGTAAGTGGTATGCGTCGGTCTAAGATGAGTGTACACAAACCAAAATGTGATGTGGATGAGATGGGATGATTTGCTTATCTTTTGTTTATGCGTTAGACTTTATTCAACACTTCTCAATGCAAACAACATACAAAAACTATCTCTAGGATGCATGCGTCTAGGATTTATGCATTCAACATAAACAAGAAATAAACAATGGCAAAATGTGATGGATCAAATATATGAATTTTATAAGGAAGAAAATTGTCTTTACAAAAGCAATGCTCAATCAAATGCAATGAAAGTGATAAATGAGATGAAAGAAACTGAGTCAAGCTACAAAGTTCAATCTCTTATATCTCTTTGGCTCAATTCTGTTGTGTACAATCACTTGTATAGGAGTTGGACGAAGTGTCTTTCTCAAGCTTGGCTTCTTCCGCTCCCTGATCGGCGGTGGTGGTGGTTCTCAACACTTCTGATCGTCTTGGCACCACAACACAGCTTAAACTACGACTACGCTAATTATAGAGAGTGAGAGCCTTGATAATTTCTATGTGCTCCGAATAATTTGAACTCTAGAGGGACTTCATCTATTTATAGACGTTAGTCATGTCCACTTGGTGAATGGGCAACATTAAAGTCCATGCCCTGGTCAGCATTAAAGTCTATGCTCTGATTAGCCGCCTGACTCTCGAAAGCTTTTCAGACGCTACCTGACTCTTGGAAGCTTTTTAGACGTCGCCTGCTGCTCGTGCCCATACTTGCAAGTGGTGATGTGACACAATCAGCCTGGATCAATGAATCTTCTCTGTGTTGAATTCCCTCCGATGCATGGCCCATGCATTAAAGCTTTCCCTGCGGCACTTCTCTAATGCGTTAGCATTAATCCTCGTGTTGAAATCCTGCAATACAATGCGTTAATGCCACGATATTTAGTAATAAAACTTCTTTTCCATGAGTTTGCTAATATTTGAATAAATCCATGCGTTTCTTCTAAAAATGAGGAGAATTTATCATTAAAAACCTTAGTTAT
Source organism: Benincasa hispida (assembly GCF_027475165.1). NCBI lineage: Eukaryota > Viridiplantae > Streptophyta > Magnoliopsida > Cucurbitales > Cucurbitaceae > Benincasa > Benincasa hispida. The sequence continues at coordinate 12,329,693 of NC_143480.1, read as the reverse complement.
TCCAACTTAAGAGCAAAAATAACTTGTATTTCTACAAGTTATCAGTTTACCTCTTCGTTGTACACGTTAGAGTCAAGAAGCTAAACGACAGAAAATATATTGAATTGTTTACCTCTTCGTTGTACACGATACAGTCAGAAAGCTAAGCGATAGAGTCAATCATTTACCTCTTCATTGTACATGATGGAGTCTGGAGCTAAACGATAGTGAAATTGTTGAATCGTTTACCTCTTCGTTGTACACGATAGGATTAAAAACACTAAACGATAGAGAGAGAATTGTATCACCTGCCTCTTCGTATTCAACCACTTTCTTTGGGAAGGGGCAACCTGCCCAATTTATACGTTATTCCTTATTTTAGGGATACAAAGAATTAAAAAATTATTTAATGAATGACCAATGGTATGAGGACACATGGTCCAATACATAGAGAAAGAATATTTGTTTGTTATTACCCAATCCTATCTGAATTCTGAAGCACTAACAGAATACTCCTTCATGACTCATCTCAGCGATATGACATTCTTCAACTGATGTGTTTTCTTAACTCTTCCTTGGTAGCTGACATGGCAGAGTCTCTAACATCCCCCCTCAAACTTATGGGGAGTTCAACTATCCCAAGTTTGGACCGTAAGTTGAAAAATTAAGAGTGTATCAACAGTTTTGTGAGACAATCAGCTAACTGATCTGATAAAGGTACATACCTGATTTCAAGCTTCTCTTTAAGAACTAGGTCTCGAACAAAATGGACGTCTATTTCAATATGTTTCGCCTGAGCATGGAAGATAGGTTTGTTGGTTAATGCCCCTACACTAATTGTTTGGCTTCAGTAGCTCCTAAGTGAGATTCAGTAATACTGAATCTCACTTAGAAGCTGCTGAAGCCCAACAATTTCAGAGGCAGTGTGTGCAAGTGCTTGATAATCCGACTTGATACTCGATCGAGCTACTGCTGTCTGTTTCTTTGAAGACTAGGAGACAAGATTTCCACCAATAAAGACACAGTAAGTAGCTACTGACTTCCGGTCATCAATGTTTGTTGCCCAATCTGCATTTGATTATGCTGAAACTTCAAGTGAGGGGCTTGGTTGAAATAGCAGTCCATAGTTCTTGGTACCACTGATGTACCGAAGGACTCTTTTTTGTTGCTTGCCAATGAATGGGAACTTTGAGAAATTGACTGAGATGATTCACCATATATGTGATGTATGGACGAGTGTGAGTTAGGTATTGAAGAGCTCCGATTGTACTTCTGTATAGATATGGATCAGTGAGGGGATCAATAATAGACAAATGTTTGCCTAAGTAGCTCGGTGAGGCTGTAAGTTTTAAGTCTGGAAAACCAATCCTTGGTAGTAGATCATCAACATATTTTTACTGATTCAATATAAAACCATGCTCCAGATACTGAATTTGTATACCTAAGAAGTAATTCAACTTGCCCAGATCTTTGAGTGCAAACATGCTATCCAAAGTGGCTACTAACTAAGAGATCAAGTTATTGTTGTTACCTGTCACTATTACATCATCAACATAGATAAAAAGTAGTATAGTTGAGCCCTTTGAGTTTAGTATAAGCAGTGAGGTATCTGCCTTCAAGTTTATAAATCCCAAGCTGGTTAGAGTAGTGCTGAGTAGATCATTCCAGGCTCGAGGGGCCTGTTTCAGTCCATATATAACCTTGTTCAACTTGCACACATGATTAGGGAAATCAGAGTTAACATACCCAGGTGGTTGATGCATATAGACATCTTCTGTAAGTTTCCCATTGAGAAATGCATTGTTGAAGTCAAGCTGACGAAGGGCCCATCCTTTGGAGACAACGATGCTTAGAACAACCTTTATAGTTGATGCTTTGACCACCGAGCTAAATGTTTCAAAAATGTCAATTCAGGATGCTGATGAAATCCTTTGGCTACTAGGCGTGCTTGTATCTTTGTATTGACCCATCCAGATTATTTTAAGCCTAAAGATTCATTTATTGCCAGTACATTGAAGGATGCTGAGGAAGGAACCAAGTGCCAAGTCTGATTGTTGGTGAGAGCTTGAAACTCAATATCCATGGCTTGCCTCCACTGAGGTGTAGCAAGTGTTGGAAACATCTTAGAACTCGCAGTTCGTGTTAAATATTCTATTTTATCAATAATAATGACTTATTGATTTTGCATCTTATTATGAAAATCCAATAAACGCATCCTTGGCTATAGTCTGAATGCTATGTAATGACATAAATAGGATCAAGTTGATTGTGTATAGATGGTCTAATAAGTATATGGATGAAATTGGGTATCTCATCCTGGTAACACTATTGGATGTAGCCCACTTTGTAGTTGTTACAAGAAGTTGTAAGGTGCTACAAACAATGTGATCCATAAATTGTTCATGTTGAAATATGAGAGTGGGGCATCCTATGTAATGAGTTTGCATATAGACTGGACCACAAAAATAATCACTTTTCTTTACAACAACCGTTTACTATTAAAACTGACTATTTCATTTGTTATATAACCTAGGTTAACTCAATCTTAATCCTGAGCTAGCTATGAACTCCTGTTTGTTCGGGATTATCCTTTGATCTGCAAACGGTGAGAGTAATCCAACAACACTGGTCAATAAGCTTACCATTTTGGGGATAAGACCAGATGAATAGCTGGGGACATAGCCTCGCAAAATGGAATTCACTCCTACCTTATTTACGATTAGCAGATAGGTTGTTCTCTTAAGTACTGATGTCAAGTCTTGAACAATCGGGGCCCTGCCTTCTCATGATAGAGAAAGGATTTGATTCATAGAGGTTATGAATCAGAATTGTTCATTAGAGGATCAATAAGAACTTAAGGAACAAGATGTATTCACAGAGGTAAAATGGTATTTTTGACCTAGCTGAGATTACGAACAATCTGTGAAGAATCGACTTACTAATTATGGTTATTAAGTGGACATAATATATCTACAGTGAGGAGAGTTCAACTATGGGCTATAGTGGAGTATCCTATCAGTTCACGAATGGGAGTTAGATCGGACTAATGAGTTTAGCCGATTAATCTCGAATCATTGGAGCTCATGATCTGTAAGTCCGTGAGGTCCCCCTACTAGCTCGTAAATGGATAAGCTTTAGAGTAGCTTGATAAATTAATTGAAAATGTTCAAATTAAACGGAACAGGAGAATATATATTTAAATATGATTTAAATATATGAAGATAATTATTGTGCAAAAATTAATTTAATATTTGATATTACATTAATTTATGAAATTAATTTTAGAAAAATCATTTTTCAATTTTATTTATTCAAAATAGTTTTGAAATCATTTTGTGTTTTTAAAAGAAAAGTGAAAATCGAATCTTGCATGCCACGTACAAAATGGAGAATGCAGATTTTCCATTATCTTCATCTTCTTGTTCACATAAAAGCCATTAACTTCTCTTCATTAATTCTCCAAGCATGAGCTGCAAGCCATGTAATTCACTTCTTTGCATGTTCATCTACAATAAATAAAGAAGTTTGGAGTCATTTGAGAAGAGAAAATGCAGAAATTTTGAGAGAAAATCTCTGTGAGAAGAAAATGTTCTTCCATTCGGCTGTTGTGTGTTCTTCATTGTTCATCACCTATTCAAGCTGTTCTTGAGTCCCAAAACTCCTTCTAAAGGTCCAAGAGGATAGTAGGGAAGACTTTGAGGTGGTTCACGGTGATCTCTGGTGAAGACTGTTGTTGTACATTCAGATTCTTGGAGAGTTTTTCAAATATATGATCTTAAAACCCTATTTTTAGAAAAGCATGCTTTAGTTTCTGCCCAAATTAGTGAATTTGAATGCTTATGGATCCTTGATACTTCTGCTGCATGTTATTTAACTTTTTCAATAGCACCAGACACTCGCGTCGGTTCGATTAAGGATTAGTCACATTGGACAGTGCTGAGCCAAGCTTTTGGCTTGAAGATACCAGTTTTGCCTCTCGTAATCATTGGATGAGTAGGCTGCAATAGATAAGAGGGATTTGGAGACATAGTGCTAGATGACCGAGTGGAAGGGTTGGACAAGGGAGATTGGGTGGCTATATGGTCTGGACAAGGGCTGGACATTGCATCTGATAATGAGGAAGATGAGGCAGCTCCAGTTGAGACATAAGGGAGGGGAGAGGTTGGATTGATATCTGACACAGGGATATTTGAGGGTGAGGGACTAATACATTGATTTGAAGAAGACTGTGGCAGTTGGATGGGAACAGTGTACAATAATAGAGTTATGTTGGGAGAAAGGACTTAAGGGTCACTGTTCATTGTAGGTTTATGAGTTGATGGACCAAGCACCCGGAAACTATAGGAGAAAGGAAAATCAGACTCAATGAAAATTACATTTCTAGAGATGAATACTTTACCATCTTTGTTCAGATATCGATGTCCCTTGTGAACTATGCTTGGTCCTAAGTAGACACATTTATCATAGTGGAATTGAAACTTGTTTGTCTGGTATGCTTGGAGACATGGAAAGCAGGCGCAACCAAACACTCTTAGTTTCGTAACATCTAGTAGTTTCATGTATAACTTATTGATTCTTTTGCGAGGGAAGACCATTTATTAGATGATAAGCATTAAGAAAGGCATCCCACCAGAACTGAAGAGGCATTAAGGCTTGTGCTAAAAGAGTTAGTCCCATCTCTACTAGGTGTCTGTGTTTCCTTTCAGCTCGTCCATTTTGTTGAGATGTGTAAGGGTAAGAAAACCGAGAGCAATGCCTTGTGAGCTACATAACTAATGCAATTTAGTATATTCATTATCTGGCTGCAGTGCTTTAATGCTTATTTTAAACTGTATTTGAACAACTTGAAGAAAATGTTTGAAGGCTTGTAGAGTATCTGACTTTTGTTTAAGGGGATAGACCCAGAGGTATCTACTGTAATCATCCATAAGTGATATGTAATATCTATATCCTTTAGTGGAGTTTGTAGAAGCTGGGCCCCAAACATCAGAGTGAATTAAATCAAATTTATGTTGTGCACAAGACAACGAATTAGGGAAGGGTAGGGAGTGAGCTTTAACAAGATAGTAGGGTTCACAAAACTTAATCTCTTCATTAGACTTAGTAGGAAGATTACAAGTTTTTAGTATAGTCTCCAAAACTCGAAGAGAAGGGTGACCTAGACTCCTATGCCACAACCCTTTTGATTCTACTAAGTTTGCTCCACTTTCGAACAGAACAAATGTAGTAGAACTGTTATTTTTGTTCATTGGGTTAGGAAAATAGTTGGTGTCTTTGGTATTCATATCAACTGGGATCACCTCTGCTTCATTCAATTGATATAATCCATCTTTAAGAGTTCCTTTTACCAGTACTTGCCTTGAACATTTGTCCTTAACAACACAACAGTCATTATAGAACTCAACAGAAACATCATTTTCTTGAACTAGTTTTGATATACTAACCAAATTCTTTGCAATATTTAGAACACATAAGATGTTTTTCAGACTCATATTGCAATTAGAGGAACTTAAACATGCATTGCCTATGGCAGATATGTCTACCTATTGTCCATTCCCTATCATAATATGATCATTGCCCGTGTACTCAGAAGGGTTGGCTATGTTGTTGGGATTAGCTATGATATGGTTCGTTACTCCATTGTCTGCATACCAATTAAAATCCCCTGCAAACTCAGTTTGAAGAAATGGATTCAAGTTCTGAGAGGTGACAAAGGCTGATGGAGTGGTCCCTGATTTCCCTTGGTTCTGACTGTTTCCTTTACCAATGTTTTGATTAGGAACAAATTCTCGATTGTACCTTTGATAGCATACATCTGCAGCATGTCCATACTTGGAGTAGACTAGACAGATAGGTCTATTTCCTCTACCTCAACCTCTTCCTCTGTTTCCTCCACTATTACTGTTTCCTTTGGATCCATTGAACTGTTATCGATTCCCTCTTGGTGTTACTCTATCCAGATGTCTTGAATGTGGAATTGTTTCGATTGAAAGAAAAATTTGAAGGAAGTCAGAAACGAGATTTCCGTGAGCAGAGGAAGCAAGACTATTCCAAATTACAATCATGAATCAACAATACATTTACAGTCGACTTCAAAATAAACGGTTATACAATTATACAGAAAAATTACAGCATGAACAATACAGAAGAACATAGATCAAACTCTATACGAACATCGGCAGAAGCGTCTCCATGCTTCAATGCGCAACTCTGATCGAAAAACAACAACCACGAGCGCTTGCTCTATACGACCGCAACAACGCACGAACACAGCACGAACACTTCGCGCTCGTCCTCAAAGATCTCCTCGGTCACGATCTCCTTCGCAACACAAAATACCTCTAGAAAACCTCGATGGTGTCGAGTTGATTCTGACACCACCAACAAGGCGACCTTGGTATTCTCGGTGTGAGAATCAAGAGGGCGGGCTCTGTTTCGACTTGGTGTGAGGCAGACGAACGAAGGAAACAACGATCGCGTACACAACTGGGCAAGTGGGAGAAGTCGGAGACCTATCATATAGGTCGATGCCCAATCGTTTAGATAAAGCTACGCGATCGTCTAACAAAAGCTATGCGATCGTTTAGCTCGGTCTATCGCGTACAGACTCTACACGATCATTTACCTTGGGCCTGCGATCGTCTAGCAAAGCTATGCGATCGTTTAGTAGATACTGCACGATCGTTTAGCTCGTCCAACCGTCGTTTAGTAAATCTGTATTTACTTGACGACGACCTTGAGTTTCTTTTCGCCGGAGAGAAAACTTAAATACTTTTTCTAACTTTTGAAAAAACTTCTTTTCAAAATTAGGAAACCACTTTCCTTTTAAACTCACGGTTACCATGATCCAATAACCACCCACTACTTTGATTATTTAAAGGAAAAAGTATTAATTATCTAATATCTAATATTATTATAAACATAAATGGTAACGAACTTATCATACTATATTTATAACCTATAGTTTTAATATTTCATCTCATGAAACATATAAACCATAGTTCTTTTTCTATTCCATGGTACTTAATGTATATCTCATTTACATCAATCCTCCACTAGATGTATCTTATATATCATACTGATTATATCATATATAATCAAAATTCCTCTTGTCAATTTGAACATTTCAAATCAACACCAAGAACTGATCCTCAACATGAATTCAAGCTATCAAGGGGACCTCATGGACCTATAGATTCGAAGCTCCAACGGTACGTGAATAACTGACTAAACTCTTTAGTCATGGGATCCACAATCAGTTAACTACCAGGCACTCCACTAAAGATCGATAGCTAAAATCTCCTCACTACAGATATATTATGTGTCCATTTTAACCAATCAGCAGTACGACAACCCTTCACAGATCGCTCGTAAGTACAGCTGGGCCAATAATCGTTATGCCCCTATAGTTACATCTGTCTTCTTAAGTACCAACGATTCTTCTAATGAAGATAAATCATAATCCTACTATGACTGAGTCTTCTCTTCCAAAGAGAAGCTATGGCCACTATGTTCAAGCCCCGGAATCAGCTCTTAAGGGAGCAATCTCTCTACTTATTCCTGCTTTGGAAAAGGAGTGAATTCTATATTGTGGATTGAGTTCCTAACTCCCAGATCAAACAAGTCCCCAAAAAGGTAGGCATGTTGAGTTGGCAATCTGGCCACTCTCACCCATACTAATCAAAGGACTGCCCTCAAAGGCAGAAGTTCACAAAACACTAAGGATTGAGGTCATGTCACCTATGGTGGTTTACGTAAGATGCAAGTCTCTAGTATCAATTGTGTTATATACAGAGTCTAGTCATCTCGTGGTCGAGGTCTTATACAAACTCTTTGTATAGGACACCCCCGTTCCACGTCTCCACACGAATGGTCAGGATCTACCATCTGTAGTAGTTTACAACACTTGCAAACCTCTACAAAGCGGGTCGTATCCGTAGTGTCACAAGGATTAGGTATCCCACCTTATTCCTTATACTACAAACCGATTTAGGTTATCACTTAAGGTATGATCCACTTGTATATCACATATACATGCTTAAGTTCACATAAGATAACCAAGGAGCTTTGTTTATTGGATATGAGTAAATGCCAGAATTAAATAACACTTATTTTATTCATTGAACAATGTGCATCTTTACAAAACAACGAGACTCCGGGTGAATTAGGACACCAATCCCAACAATCTCCCACTTGCTCTAATGACTCGGGAGACTATGTACAATACAATATAAAAATGTACAATATACAATAAACTATGGCATACCCTAGCATCATCTCCCACTTGCCCTAAACAAGATGCCGCATGTCCCGCAGACCCAGACTCTCCTGGTGACCCTCGAACACTGTAGCCGTGAGGACCTTTGTAAAGGAATCAGCAACGTTGTGCTCTGATGCGATCTGCTCGATTATCACATCACCGCGATGCACAATCTCCCTAATCAGGTGATATTTTCGTTCTATGTGCCTACCTTGACGATGAATATGAGGCTCTTTCGAATTTGCTACAGCCCTACTGTTATCACAATAAAGAGTAATAGGCAAATATTTGGAACAACTTCCAAATCTGTAAGGAACTTCCTAAGCCAAACTGCCTCTTTAGCTGCTTCACAAGCCGCTACATATTCAACTTCCATAGTGGAGTCCGCGATGCATCCTTGCTTAATACTTCACCAAACTACAGCCCCTCCATTTAGAGTAAATACTGACCCCGATGTTAATTTGTGAGAATCTCGATTAGTCTGGAGTCTGTGTATCCTGTAAGGATCGGATCCTTATCTCCATACACAAGCATATAGTTCTTCGTTCTCCGAAGATACTTGAGGATCGTCTTGACCGCCGTCCAGTTATCAAATCCTAGATTGTACTGATACCGACTAACAATCCCTACTGCATAGCAAATGTTGGGTCTGGTACACAACATTGCATACATCAAGCTTCCTACAGCAGAAGCATAGGGAATCCGTCTCATCTTCTCAACCTTTTGATGTGTCTTAGGACATTGATCCTTAGATAGAATAATTCCATGCCTGAAAGGTAACAAACCCCTCTAGAATCCTGTATCATGTACCTGATCAACATTTGATCAATGTACGATGCCTGAGATAGAGCTAACCCTTTGCTCTTGCGATCCCGAATGCTCTGAATCTTGAGAACATACTGTGTCTCACCCAAATCTTTCATTTGGAACTGGGCAGCTAGCCAACTCTTAATATCAGTCAGATATCCTATATAATTCCCAATGAGTAGGATATCATCCACATATAGTACCAGGAAAGCTACTGAGCTGTTGATGATCTTCTTGTAAACACAAGGCTCATCAACGTTCTGGTTAAAGCTAAACGACTTGACAGCAGTGTCAAATCTAATGTTCCAAGATTGAGATGCTTGTTTCAGCCCATAAATGAACCTATTAAGCTTGCAAACTCTTTGCTCTTGATCTAGAACTACGAACCCCTCTGGTTGAGTCATATAGATGGTCTCCTCAAGATTACCATTCAGAAAGGCAGCCTTGATGTCCATTTGCCATATTTCATAATCATAAAATGTGGCTATGGACAGGAGAATCTTGATAGACTTTAGCATGACAACAGGTGAGAAAGTTTTCTCATAGTCAACTCCCTCAACCTGAGTATAACCCTTTGCCATGAGCCTAGCCTTAAAGGTTTGCACCTTTCCATCTACACCTCTCTTTCGCTTATAGATCCACTTGCTACCAATAGGTTTGACCCCATCAGGTGGATCAACAAGCTCACAGACATTATTGAAGTACATAGACTCCATTTCCTGGTTCATGGCCTTAACCCATTCATCTTTGTCAACATCCTCCATTGCTTTCTTAAGAGACAATGGATCCTCGACCCCATCATTCATAATGACGTTTTGGGCTTCAGTCAAACCCATGTAGCGATCCGGTGGGTTCATAACCCTCCCACTACATCGAAGCAGTCTCAACTCTTGAGCTGGTTAACTAGACGTTTCGACCTTAACAACTCTTGTTGATCTGTCGGCCTGTTCAACAACTCTTGTTGAACCCTCAACAGTCTCAGTCTCACTTGAGATCTCACGTAAAATGAGTTTACTTTGTGGCTTATGATCCCTCATGTGATCTTCTTCCAAGAAGATAGCATTAGTGGAAACAAACACTTTGTTCTCACTTGGATCATAGAAGTATCCTTCTCTCGTTTCCTTAGAGTAGCCCACAAAGAGGAAAGCCTTCGAATGCGGTTCTAACTTCTTTGGGTTAGTCACTAGCACATGTGTTGGATAGCCTCAAATCTTGAAGTGTGTAAACTACTTTTACAGCCTTTCCATAACTCAAAAGGTGTTTCAGAAACACTTTTCGAAGGAACGTTGAACCTCAAAATGAGTCTGAAAGATGAGCATAACTCATCATAGACTTAACCGTGTTCAACAAGTTCCTGTTTCTCCTTTCTAATACACCATTCTGCCGAGGTGTACCTGGGGTCGAGAGTTGGGACGCAATCCCATGTTCTATCATATAGTTCTGGAATTAGAGGTCCATATACTCTCCACCACGATCAGATTGTAGTGTTTTTATCTTCTTCCCTAACAAGTTTTCAACTTCAACCTTATACTCCTTAAACTTGTCAAGAGCTTCAGACTTACATTGCATTAGGAAGAGATACCCAAACCTTGAATAATCATCTATGAAAGAGATGAAATATTCATACCCACCTCGAGCTCTAACATTCATCGGACCATAGAGGTCTAAATGTACAAACTCCAATGCTTCCTTGGCTCTGTAAACTTTTCCAGTAAAAGGTCGTTTGGTCATCTTGCCTTCAAGGCATGATTCACATACCGGCAAGGAGTTTTCTTCTAAACTCTTTAGAAGTCCACTTTTCACCAACTTCTCAATCCTATTGAGGTTGATGTGACCTAACCTCAGATGCCAAAGATAGGCGTTTTTCTTTGGAGAACCTTTAGTCTTTTAGTTGTTGTTGCCGTACTGAACATTTCAATGTTAAAAAGGCTTTTATGACTAACGACCTTAGTACATAAGTTATTTTCCATTGAACCATAACCAATCTCCATTCTATTCTTGAAAATAAACACTTTATTCTAAAAAATGAAGACGGTATAGCCTTGTTCATTGAGACAATAAACCGAGATTAAGTTCCTCTTAATATGAGGAACGACAAAAATATTATCCAGTAACAGATAACATTTCTTATCAACATATAACTTCAACCTGCCTACAACAATAGCTGAAACAACCTCACCATTACCGACTCTAAGAGTCATCCCTCTTTGTGGCAACGTTTGCCAGGAACTAAATCCTTGGTAAGAGGAACGGACATGATTGGTAGCACTTGAATCAAGGATCCAGGCAGAATCATCATTCTCTACCAAACATGTCTCCAATACCAATAAATCATATTTACTATCTTGTCTCCTCTTTTGGAGAGTAGTGGGATGGAGGTTGTTTGTCACGAAATTCGTTTCACACGATTCTTTCCACTATAAATAATCGGTCATTTTTAAAAGGTTTAAACGGAAATACTAAGGAATTGATGAAAAAAAAAACACATTGACCTACGTTAAGCTTTAAGCAAATACCCGTTGTAAAACAAAACAACATCCAATAAGGTTTTAGCAAAACTAACATGAACCCCGTGAAACATCTAGTTTCGCAATGACGCTTCAAAGGTTTAGGACAAAAGCCGCCTAAGGGAGGTCAGTTATCCCTCCTCTAAATTGAGAAGATCTCAACCAGTCATTAATACCAGAACAACTCTTGTTTTTATAACGACTAACCATCATTGATTTGGCCAAGAGATCATTAACTTACTTAATAATCTCCCGTAAGTGTGACCCGCCATTTTAAGCCCTAGAGGTCCGTCCCAAAAGGCCAATCCTAAGGGAAAAAATATGATTGGGGCAAAACCTAAAGCGACCCTATCCATTTCTAGAGTTCACCTTGATATTGACCAACTGCACAAAACCCTTCCTAAGGGGGCCGCTACCAAGGCGACACAAGGGCGTACAGAATGATCTCACGATGTGAACCAATGCTAGAGACCATAGGATGTGTTGACACATACCCTTCACCCACTTACTATAAATACTCTCTCCGTCCACCTTGATATTGACTCATGCAAACACCATCCTAAGGGGGATGCATCTTGAGGCATCTCGAGGCCAAGCATGAATCTCACGGTGTGAACATACAGGGAGAAAGTGAGTGGAATCATAGACATATCTGATACGCCTCCTCCTCCCATTGAGTATTTTATAACCTAGGGTTTAGTTTACTTAGAAAAAACACGGCTAAGGATTTTAACTAAGTGACTTTTAGTTTTTCCCAAGAGTAACATTTACCTTGGATAGTTGAACAACTTTTGATCATCATCCATTAAACTCTTTAACGGAGTCTTTGACCAAAACGTCACATGCTTGTTGAAAATCTATCTAATTCACCTTTTCAGGTAGGTTCCCAGCTAGGGGTGTTACGTTTCCATCAACTTAAGAACCCCAGCCTATCCAGAACCCGCCTTAGACAAAAGGTCCCTTATAGAGGTTTACAACAAATTTAATCTTTTATTGCAACCAATTTAATTCTATTAAACCGATTTTAAAAGATTAATTTAGGTTACTAAACTCTTTAGAACCATTTGAAATTAGGTCTATCTCAAACCAATTTTAAAACCCTTTTAAAAACTTCAGTTCACCCTAAGTCCACATGCAACTTTGTATTATTGATTTTAGGTCTAATTTCGTTTATAACACTTATAAATGGAAACAACCACCACAATGTGAGGCTAACACATGAAAGGCATTCATAACGCTTATAAATGGCCTAAGTGTCATGCTAAATTCATTGTCCATTCATTGCTACTTCTTTTATATAACACTTATACAAAACAGTAATGAAACAAGCAAAACATGCTTCCATTCACCCTTAGACTATAACAATTATAATAAAAGGATGATGCATGATAATGCTCAATGCATGGAAAAATATAACTCTTATATTTCATGATGCATGCACATGCTTTCAAATAATTTCTTCATGCAAGATTATAATATTTATAATACATGATGCATGAATAATTGCACAACCAAGGTGGATTTTTAACTATATGACAAACACTTTAACATATAAGAACTATATATCATATGTATAAGCAATAAAAGTTGATGAATCTGGTAAAATTGCCTTAAAACACAAAAGAAAAGCTAACTATTACAAAGACAAGGAGTCTCCGGTTCAAACAGGCAAACCGGGTCTTGAATCGCTCGACAAAGCATCGCTTCTCTAACCATCCATTGTGTACTAGCACCCCACGATCATCTACACGATAAAACAAACTCGTTGCTCTATCATTTACCAGCGCTTCCAGAGTTAAACGATCGTTTAGCTTTTACTATACGATCGTCTAGAAAAATCCAAACGATCATTTAGTTATTACAACACGATTGTGTACCTTTACTAAGCAATGAAGCCTGAAGTACACGATCGCTTAGTGCGCTCCGCACGACGCTCGCCTTCCGCGATCGTCTAAGCGACTACGATGCCACGAAGCACCATCGCCTAAATGATCGCTTGGATAGTGTCTTCGTATCACATACACGCGATCGCATAGGTAGTAACTAAGCGATGAAGCTTGCTAACTACACGATCGTCTAGCGCACGCCTTATACTAAATGACGACCATCGCATGCTTCCACTACAATCGTCTACCCCCAGTGCCTACACGATCGCGCAACCAACGCCACACAATATGGTAAACAATTTACCCCATCGCTTAGCTTTAGCTAAACTATCAATTAGAAAATACTACACGATTGTCTAAAAAAATCTAAACGATCGTTAGTAAAATCCCTACGACCATTTACTTGAGGCTACACGATCCGATCAACGCTTGATCTTCTTCTTCGTTGAGAACTGCATCGCCATGCCCAAAGCTTCATCATGAACGACTCGATGAACTCGAACTTTTCAAATTACAGACTCAATTGCAAAGTTAATTTCGCCCAAAAACACAGGGACCTTTAAAATTAACACTTTGTAATACCAAAGGTTTTAACAAAAAGGAAATTTAAACCCGAAATGTTCATAACATTCATACACAAATGCAGAAACCCACCGGGACTGTAAAAAAAACGTTCGATTTAGATTTGTAATTTGGAATATCAGAGAATCTGGCTCTGATACCAATTGATGAAAATCAGAAACGAGATTTTCGTGAGCAGCGGAAGCAAGGCTATTCCAAATTACGATCATGAATCAACAATACATTTACAGTCGACTTCAAAATAAATGGTTATACAATTATATAGAAAAATTACATCATGAACAATACAGAAGAACAGAGATCAAACTCTATACGAACATGAGCTGAAGCGGCTCCACGCTCCGATGCGCAACTCTGATCGAACAACAGCAACCATGAGTGCATGCTCTACATGACCGCAACACCGCACGAACACAGCACGAACACTTTGCGCTCGTCCTCAACGATCTCCTCGGTCACGATCTGCTTCGCAACACGAACAGCCTCCACAGCACCACGAACGACCTTCAGAAAACCTCGACGGTGTCGAGTTGAGTCTGACACTACCAACAAGGTGACCTTGGTATTCTCGGTGTGAGAATCCAGAAGGTAGGCTCTGTTCGGACTTGGTGTGAGGCAGACGAATGGAGGAAACAACGATCGCGTACATGACTGGGCAAGTGGGATATCGATGCCCAATCGTTTAGATAAAGCTACGCGATCGTCTAGCAAAAGCTATGCGATCATTTAGCTTGGTCTGTCGCGTACAGACTCTACACGATTGTTCACCTTGGGCCTGCGATCGTCTAGAAAAGCTATGCGATCATTTAGTAAACACTGCACAATCGACGATCGTTTAGCTCGCCCAGCCGTCGTTTAGTAAATCTGTATTTACTTGACGACCACCGTGAGTTTATTTTCGTCGGAGAGAAAACTCAAATACTTTTTCTAACTTTTGAAAAAACTTCTTTTCAAAATTAGGAAACCACTTTCCTTTTAAACTCACAGTTACCATGATCCAATAACCACCTACTACTTTGGTTATTTTAAAAAAAAAGTATTAATTATCTAATAATTAATATTATTATAAACATAAATGATAACCAACTTATCATACTATATTTATAACCTATAGTTTTAATATTTCATTTCATGAAACATATAAACCATAGCTCTTTTTCTATTCCATGGTACTTAATGTAAATCTCATTTACATCAATCCTCCACTAGATGTATCTTATACATCATACCGATTATATCATATATAATCAAAATTCCTCTTGTCAATTTGAACATTTCAAATCAACACCAAAAACTAATCCTCAACATGAATCCAAGCTATCAAGGGGACCTTATGGACCTATAAATCCGAAGCTCCAATGGTATGTGAATAACTAACTAAACTCTTTAGTCACGGGATCCACCATCTATTAACTGCCAGACACTCTACTAAAGACTGACGGCTGAACTCTCCTCAATACAGATATATTATGTGTCTATCTTAACCGATCAGCAGTGCGACAACCCTTCACAGATCGCTCGTAAGTACAGCTGGGCCAGTAACCGTTATGCCCCTGTAGTTACATCTGTCTCCTTAAGTACCATTGATCTCTCTAATGAACATAAATCATAGTCCTACTATTGCTGAGTCTTCTCTTCCAAATAGAAGCTGTGGCCACTATGTTCAAGCCCCGGAATCAGCCCTTAAGAGAGCAATCTCTCTATTTATCCTTGCTTCGGGAAAGGAGTGAATTCCATATTGTGGATTGATTTCCTAGCTCCCAGATCAGACAAGTCCCCAAAAAGGTAAGCATGTTGAGTTGACAATCTGGCCACTCTCACTATACTAATCAAAGGACCGCCTTCAAAGGCAGGATTTCACAAAACACTCAAGATTGAGGTCGTGTCACCTATGGTCGTTTAGGTGAGATGCAAGTCTCTAGTATCAACGGCGTTATATACAGAGTCTAGTCATATCGTGGTCCAAGTCTTATACAAACTCTTTGTATAGGACACTCCCGCTCCACGTCTCCACACGAATGGTCAGGATCTACCATCTGTAGTAGTTTACAACACTTGCAAACCTCTACAAAGTGGGCCGTATCCGTATTGTCACTAGGATTAGGTATCCCACCTTAATCCTTATACTACAGATCGATTTAGGTTATCACTTAAGGCATGATCCACTTGTATATCACATATACATGCTTAAGTTCACATAAGATAACCAAGGAGCTTTGTTTATTGGATATGAGTAAATGCCAGAATTAAATAACACTTATTTTATTCATTGAACAATGTGCATTTTTACAAAACAACGAGACTCTGGGAGAATTAAGACACCAATCCCAACAACATTAGCTGAGGCATTGTGTGCAAAAGCTATAGGGCTTTTGAGGTATTTTGGTGTTCCAACCTATTTTCACATGATAGCAACTCAGACTGCATATCTAGCCAGGAGATCTCAGGTTTTCTTTGGATAACAACCGCCACTGGATTATACTTCTCATCCAGCCCAAGGAGTACCTGAAACACTAGATTACATATGGGCACTGGGCTGCCAGCTTGAGCTAAGTTGTCAAGGTAAAGCTTAATAAGTTTCAAATATTCAGACATTTTCATGTTACCTTTACAGGTTTGTTGAAAAACTTGGCGAAGATAATCTTCTTCTGCCCTCGATTGAACTCCAAACAGTGAGTGAATGGCATCCAACAGACTCTTAGCACTTTCATACCCCATTAGCTGTACTGAAACTTCAGGAGTCATGGAGTTGTATAACCACCCTAACAAGAGTTGGTCTGCTGTAACCCAAGCTTCATATAGTGGGTTTAGGGATTTTTCACCAATGGAACTCGAAGCTCCTTCTGAAGCTTGAGAATTAGCTTCATCAGGTTCAGCAGCTGATGAAGTAGCAACAACGAACATAGGAGGACATACCTTGGTTCCGAACAGATGACCTTCAATTCCGAATCCTTTCAAAATTGGAAGAGCTAGTGTCTTCCATAGCATGAAGTTGTCTCTCTCCAACTTGGTGCTAGTTATTTGGTTTAACAGTTGATTAGAGGGGGTGTGATCAACTTCGTTGATTCATTGGTTGCACTGGATCCTGTAACAATGGCGTTTGTCGTAGTAGCTCTGATACCAAGTTAGGAAAATAAAAGCGGAAGGTATTGGTATCGTTTACCTCTTCTTCCTACACAATAGAGTCAGGGAGCTAAACGATAGAAAATGTATTGAATCGTTTATCTCTTCGTTGTACACGATAGAGTCAGGAAGCTAAGCGATAGAGTCAATCGTTTACCTCTTTGTTGTACACGATGGAGTCTGTAGCTGAACAATCGTGACAGTATTGAATCGTTTGCCTCTTCGTTGTATATGTTAGGATTAGAAACACTAAACGATAGAGAGAGAATTGTATCACTTGCCTCTTTGTATTCAACCACTTTCTTTGGAAAGGGGCAACCTGCCCAATTTATACACTATTCCCTATTTTATGGATACAAAGAATTAAAAAATTATTTAACGAATGACTAATGGTATGAGGACACATGGTCCAATATATAAAGAAAGAATATTTGTTTGTTATTCCCAATCCTAACAGAATTCTAGAGCACCAAGGGAATACTCCTTCATGACTCACCTCACTGACATCGCATTCTTCAGCTGATGTATTTTCTTAACTCTTGCTTGGTAGCTGACATGGCAGAATCTCTAGTAGAGAAGAACTTTGTAAGGAGAGAGAGAATCGAAAAAATCGTACCTTAAAAATGCCTAGGTTGATGGTCGGCGAGGGAAAGATGCGAGAGGAACTAATGACCGACAAGAGAGGAGATATGCCAAAAGGGAGAGACTTCGAGAGAGATGGAAAACTAAAGGGGCAAAGGAGGGAGGGAAATCGAAGATACGGAAGGATATAGGGAAAACAAAAAGGCAGAATCTCTTGAAAATTTTGGTAGCTGACATGGCAGAATCTCTTGAAAATTTTCACAATAGAGAACACTACGAAGATCTCTCAAACTTTGTAAGTATATGATTTCATTCTTAAATCTCCCAACATCTCCCAACACATTTCAAGCAAATAATGACCAATATTGTAAATTTTCTTATAGGCATGGACACATGGGAGGGCATGAACAAGGAAAATTTTTAGAAATAGTACGTTTAAGTTTTTACCTTACCAAACTAACATCTTTTTTGAAAATTCGTAAAAATAGTTTTTCTCGGTCCATCTCGAGCGAGATCGACCACAAGATTTAGTTAAAAATCAACTTTTTTTTTCCAATTTATCGGTTGTTTGGAGCTTTCTAGCTACATCTCGCCAGATTATACATCAAGATTATGTGCTCTCGGTGTTAATCCTAGACAAAATAACATCGAGATTCTATATATTTCAGATTTGTCAATGAAATCCCAGGCATAATAACACCAAAATTTATATATTTTTGCTTTCTTGGTGGGATCTCGGACAGGATTAACACCGACATTCTACATATATCCTAAATCTTACCTAATTTTTTTGAAAAGTTTGATATTTCCTAAAATTTAAAAATGTTGAATCAATTTGAAAAATCTATTTTGATAATTGGAAAACTCAATTGAAAATTTGGAAATTCATATAATTGTGATAACATAAATTATGTTAAAATTTTAAAAAATTACATAATAATTTGATATAATATTTAGTAAACATAAGCGACTTTAGAGAAAATTCGAAAATAATATAAGATTTGAGAAGATAACATAAAAAAATTAGCAATTCTTGGTGTTTAATCAGGCGAGATGTACCAAGAAGACACAAAACAATTGATAAGTTAGAAAAAGTTGATTTTTTAACCTATTCTCAGTGGTCGATCTCGCCTGAGATTGAACAAGAAAAACTATTTTTACGAGTTTTAAAAAAGCATGCTAGTTTTGTAAGGTGAAGACCTAAACATGCTATTTTTCAATTTTCCCATGAACAACTACAAATATCATAGATTCAACCTTTACCGTTGGTTTAAGAATTGAGATGATAAGATGTATTCATATTGGACTATTGTGTGTTCAAGAAAATATAATAAATCGACCAACAATGACTTCTATAATTATTACCTTAAGTAGTTCTTCTCTCACTCTTCCTATACTCTCTGTTAATTTTGTATATTATATTGAATAATCAATTTAATCAAAATACAACACAAATATGAATAAATGGACACGAGTAAACCAACAAAGGAAAGAAACTAAGAAATAAAAAATATATAAAAGGAAACATACTATAAAATAAAATAATAATTAGGAATAAACCCCTAATTTACTTTAACACCCTCCCTCAAACTCAAGGTAGTAGAGTAATAACCAACTTGAGTTTGTGAAGCGACCAACTAAAGCTGATGATCGAAACTAAAGAAAACTCCCAAATCAAATTACAACATACTTGGGTTGGGAACAGAGACCCACAAAGAACTAAAACACATAAAACTTTTGGGCTGGAGACATAACCCACGAAGAACTAAAACAAAGAGAACTTTTGGGTTGGAAATAGAGATCTTCGTAGAAAGGACTAAAATAGAACCCACAAACTGCTGATTTCAAAACGAAACAATGACCCTAGAATATTAGAAAACATAACAAAGGTTGAAACTTAAAAACAAGAAGGTAAAATCAACTAACCAAGTGAACCAAATCTGGATGCCTCCGACAATAGCAGACCGACGGAGATAGAGATTGGATAGAAGAGGTTGCTAAAAAGTATAAATCCTAGGACTTAGGGCTTTGATATCATGTTAATTTTTTATATTATATTAGATAATCAACTTAATCAAAATACAGTACAAATGTGAATAAATAGGCACCAATAAACCGAACAAAGAAACCAAGAAAGAAAAAATACATAAAAAGAAAAATATTGAACCCAACGAAGAAAAAAATTCAAGAAAGGAAAAATATATTATAAAAGAAAATACTAATTAGGAATAAACTCCTAATTTACTTTTAACTCTCTAAACCAGTATTCTTTCTGCATATTACTACCCAATAGATCTAACATACTGTTAAAGTTAGATGGGAAATAGATGTCGAAACCTTTCTGTTCAATTTTCGAAGAAAAACATTTCAATTACGGAGATTTATCCTCGTTTGATTATTATCTCCCATGCAAAGTATTTGTTATTTTGAAAGTTGTTTTTGATTTTGAGAAATCATCATAGATAAACCCTTAGATGGGCTATTATTCAAAATGTATTTAATGATCCCATCAAAAGTTGTGTTTAGTAAAATATTCTCAAGTATCATCTACTTTTTGTTTCTTAGATTGATTTTGTATGTTTTGAAATATTTTTAGAGTACAAATTGAAAAACGAACGGGAAAAAAGGTGGAAGGAACGGTCTTTTGAAACAGCTTTAGACACCCACTATGGAGGTTTCTGTCCATCAAAATGTTAATGGTATTGGTCATCCTCGTGACTTTGAATTTTTTATTGATTATATATATATATATATATATTTGTAGCATTTTTTTTCCTTTTCTTCTCCACTTTCCCCCAATGGATTTTTTAAAAATAATATTTGTAATTTTTAAAAATTAATATATTATACTTTTGGAACTTATTACTAAAATATCTCCTAAGTGGCATTTTTTCCATTCAACTTATGGATTCTAGATGTGAGGAAGAGAAGATAGAACAACTAGGGGTCTTCAAATAACCTTGCAACTTGAAGAATCCAAAATTGGGTTGTGTTAGTCTTAATTTCTGGTTGGATTGGGTTGAATTTTTATGATTTTTTCGAGTTGAATTGGGTCTAGATCATATTTTTAAAAAACTTGAGTTGACTCAACCCAACCCGAATTTCTAATATTATTAAATATATATATATACACACTATAACTTATAATTATTATAATTTATATATATTTTTATGATTTTTGTATGAAGTTTCATTACTACAGAATTTGGATTACTTGATATTTTTCCAATGTCAAGTTAAAGATATACTTGACACTTATAAAAGCATCAACTATTCGAGTGTCAAGTATAGTATGATAACTACACAGTAAAAACGTCAAGAGAAATAATTCTTGACACATTTTCCGTGTCAAGAAATATAATACACTTGACACTAATGACATGGCAAGTGTATTAATTCTTGACACTTATTATTTGTGATTACTGATCTTGACATTTTTTATTTGTCAAATATATTTTTTTCTTGACATGAAATAAGAGTCAAGTAATCTAATTCTTGACACATTTTCAATGTCATCTATGTTTTTTTTCCAAATTAAACATTCAAATTTAATTTCCATTTCTCATTTCCTACATTACATTTGTTCCAATAAGACAATTCCATCAACTAAACAGTTGCACATATATTTTAGGTCTACATATCAGCCTAATACATCGAACGTAACAATTGAGAATACTAAAATAAACGATTCCATTCTTCTATTACTCATGTCTACATGAACGGTTCCAAAATTTACAAGACGAATCGTACAACAATACGATAATTCCAAAAATTTACATTACTCTATCAACCCACCCCAATATATGATAATTCCACAATTGTAAGACCAATCTATATGTGCTATGTATTCCAAAATTCACAAGACTAAAATTCTATCCTCCACCACACATTTCTTTGAAGTATATAAGCTATAATGGTTAAACAAAACATTTACACAAAAAAAGTTTTGGGCATTTCCATGTAGCCACATACACAATTTATAGGAAGTTCATCATATATAGCGACCTAAATATTCAGTCTATTCCACGCGTACTTCATCCAATTCAAGTTGCGAGTACGAGCTCCTCGTATCTATAAAACATAGAAAGTGAGATATACATATTTATTTACTATTTACACTATCTATAAATATAAATATTCAGCCCATTCCTCGTATGTACATACCGCATCTGTTGTAATATTCTTCTCTTTAGTCACGA
This sequence comes from Benincasa hispida, assembly GCF_027475165.1. Classification (NCBI taxonomy): domain Eukaryota; kingdom Viridiplantae; phylum Streptophyta; class Magnoliopsida; order Cucurbitales; family Cucurbitaceae; genus Benincasa; species Benincasa hispida. The sequence goes on along the minus strand of NC_143480.1, from coordinate 12,307,768 downwards.
TTTCTTGCATATATCTCATAACGTAATACCCACATTCGACAATTCCCACTTGTAAAGGACACTACAATACAAAGCCAATAATTAATACACATATCATATAGATGCATTAAATAAACATCATTCCTCGTATTACATACCACATCTGTTGTAATAAATGCATCTGTATAATACACATATCATACAAATGCATTTATTTGCGGAAGATGATTGAAGATATAAAAACCAAGTAGATCAGAAAAATTAACATCTAAAACAGAAACAATCTACCAAAATTTGGTCAAAATAATCAAACATTATATTCCAACAGAATCACAAAAACCCACAAAATCAAGCAGATCAGCAAAATATCACAAACTAATCACAAACTGTATCCTCAAACTAAAAAAAAAAAAAAACTGCATCTGTAAATACATCCTCAAACTAAAAAAAAGAAACATCATCCGTAAGTGCATCCCAAAATTGTATCATCTAATCTAATCACAAAGTGCATCCTCAAACTAAAAAAAAAAAAAAAAAAAAAAACAGATACATACACATAACAAATATATACACATTTCAATTAAAAAAAATATATACACATAACAAAAATGTTTGCATGAAATACTTACTCATAGCGAATGATCCCAACGGCACCACGGACCGATGACCCACCGGACGACACCACCGGCAGCGGATGGATGGAGGCGAGGCGACTAGAGAACAGACGACCACAGACGTCTACGGACCAGCGGCAGTGGACGACCCACCAGACTACACCATCGACAGCAGACGACCACGGACGGCAACACTGACGGACTAGAGAAATGAGGGCAGAGGCGACTAGGAGAAATGCGGACGTCCAAGGGTTTGGGGAAGGAGAGAAATTGAGAAAATGAAGTTATAAATCTAGGGCTTTTCATTAAAGTAAGAAAAAAAATATTATTAGGTAATTTTGTTTTATATTTTACTTGACATTAACAAAATGTCAAGTAAAGATTCGCGTGAAAATATTAATAGACAAACAGAGACTAGACGATCACTTAACAAGTCCAAACGATCGTTTACAAAATACTATATGATCGCTTAAATTATCTACACGATCACTGAGTAAGAAAATGTTATACGATCACCTATCTAATGCTAGACGATCGCCTACCAAATGCTACACGATCACTAAGCTCAGCTACACGATCGCTTAGCTCTGCTACACGATCGTTGAGCTCGGCTAAACAATCGCTTAGCTCTGCTACACGAACACTGAGTAACAAAATGCTATACGATCGCCTACCCAATGCCATATGATCGCCTACCAAATGCTACACAATCGCTGAGCTCGGCTACACGATTGCTGAGTAACAAAATGCTATATGATCGCCTACCTAATGCTATACGATTGCCTACCAAATGCTACACGATCGCTTAGCTCTGCTACACGATCGCTGAGTAACAAAATGCTATATGATCGCCTACCCAGTGTTATACGATCCCCTACCAAATGCTATACGATCGCTGAGCTCGGCTACATGATCGCTTAGTTTTGCTACACAATCGCTGAGTAACACTAGATGATCGCCCATGAAGACCCCGCGATCGCTTACCCGGAACTACCAAATGCTATATGATTCGCCTACTAAATTGGAGGCCTATCAAATATCCGAAATATTCCGTCAATCTCCGCTTTTTTAACCCTTTTACTTGACACAAAAAAAAATGTCAAGTAAGAGCTTTTTATACTTGACACGTGAAACGTGTCAAGTAAGATCTTATATTACTTGACACGAAATCATGTCAAGTAAAGGTTCGCATGAAAATATCCAAAATATTCCGTCAATCTCCGCTTTTTTAACCCTTTTACTTGACACGAAAAAAAATGTCAAGTAAGAGCTTCTTATACTTGACACATGAAACGTGTCAAGTAAGACCTTATATTACTTGACACGAAAATCGTGTCAAGTAAAGGTTCGCGTGAAAATATCCGAAATATTCCGTTAATCTCCGCTTTTTTAACCCTTTTACTTGACCTTTTTTTGTTCAAAATCATATTACTTGACGTTTTTTCCACATAAACGTCAAGTAATTAAAAACTACAAGTGTCAAGTAATGTAGATTTTGTAGTAATCTTTATAATAGATATCTTGGATTTTGATATTTATAATTTGAATTTTATGAAATTTTAGTTATTAGTGTGTGTTGTACACAAATTTAAGTATTTTAAGTTAATAAAAAATAAAAGAAAAAATAAATAACCCCACAACCCAAACCAACCAAACCCAACCCGAACTAGTTAGGTTGGATTGGTTTGAAGATCCTATTTAGGTCAATCAGGTAGCCAACCCGACTAACGAAAAAAAAAAATAACCCAGCCCGACCCAATCCAACTCATTTAAACCTCTAAGAACAACCAAATGAAATAGGAACCTCAAACTTATAAGGCGCAGTTGCAACTTTAATAAAAAAAAAATTAAAAATTAAAAATTGGGCGTGTCCCTAGGTTTTCCTTTTTTGCCAACATGTCAAAAAAACTTCTAACTGAAAATTTGATTGCTATCTGATTGGTATGTGATTGTTATGTGATTGTTATCTGATTTATATGTGATTGTCACACTTGCAATTACAAAAAAGTTGAAGTAAAATCTTTGGTTTCTTAAAATATATTGGCCATACAATGCAATTTCCTAAGAAACGATTTAGAACAAGGGCCTTTGAGGCAATGAATTAGTTATTATAGTCTTAGGTTATTATAGTTGGGTTATGATAGTTTGTGTCTGGGTGTAGATTATTTTAGTTTGGGTTATAATAGTATGTGTTTGAGGTGTAAACTATTTTAGTTTGAGAAGAAAATAGTAAACACGTTAGCAAATAATAAAAAAGCGATGAATGTAAAATAGTAAAAACTGTAGTAAATAATAAATACGGTAGTAAATGAGGGTTTTGAAATAATGTTGACTGTAGCTATTGAAGGTATTGAAATAGTTTTTACTGTAGCAAGAGGTGATTATTATATTTTGATGATAACCCTTACCCCAAACACCCCTACGTGTTTGCTCCTGCAGCTAATTTTGGATTCACTATAAGTAAAGAATAGGATATTTATAATAGATAGATAAATAAGGGAAAAATTTAAAAATATATCACATCTTTAAAATACTAGTTTCAGAACACATACATTACACGTGGTTTGTAATGTTTAAAATAGGTACATGTAAATTTATAAACAAACTTGAATGTCAATTTATAATGAATTTATATGTTGAACTATGTAGAATTATTATTATTATTATTTTTACAAAATACAAATCAGATAAACTCAATATAAAGTACATTCTATAAAAGAATGTGCAAATTAAATTTAAAAAAGTTGAAACTATTCTTGGTTTGTAAATTTAAGTTTGTTTTTACCCGTATCTTGGTTTATAAATAATTATATTATTTTTAAGATCGACTCTTGCTAATTAAATAAAAGTATAATTAGTTTTAAAATAACACATTATTACTTAAAAAATCCAAACCAAAGAAACTAACAATAAAAAAAAACTAAAGAAGCAAAAAAAAAAAAAAAAAATGATACAAATTACAAACTTGGGCTAAAATGATGGTCCTTCTTGATAAAGAAAAAAGTTTATTTTTCTTCATCATATTTATCATCATTGTTATACTTTTGTTTTCACGTAACATTAAAAAAAAAAATCCAACCAGTAAAACAAAAAATACATTTTTTCTTATAGTTCTTTTTAAATATGGAAAAATTCATCAAAATATTTACAAATATAATAAAATTCCACTGTCTATCTACAATAGATTATGATAGACTTCAATAGACTGCTATCTTTATCTATCATGACACAGATAAACATAGATAGTAGTCTATATCACAATCTATCACAGATAGATTGTGATATTTTGTTATTATTTGTAAATATTTTCAACAATTTTTTCATTTAAAAATAATTTCCCTTTTCCTCTTATTAATCACCGAACCAAACAAAAAAAAATAAGGGCACATGTCAAAATAAATTTACATTTCAGTAATTAACCCGTATTCCTATGTGTCTTTTGATGACAATGGGACACAACCATTCAGATTGATACTACTCTTTATGACTACCTATAAAAATTAAAAAAAAATTTGTCACTAGAACAATTTTGGGCTTCAATGTTAGTTGACAATAGTGGTCTCGGATGTATAATGTCGGTTTAAAAAAAAACGGATCTTTTGTCGGTTTTAAATCAACCTTAAAGATGGCCTACAATGTCGGTTTAAAACCGACATTAAAGGCCTCTCATTTTTTTTTTAACTTTATTAAAAATCCATTTCCCTCTTCTCTCAGCTTCTTTCACTTCACTTTACCAAAACATAACCCTCTCGGTGGTGCTCTCTTCACTTTACCAAAACATAACCCTCTCGGTGGTGCTCTCTTCACTTTACCAAACATAACCCTCTCCTCTCTCAGCTGGCCGGTTGCCTTCAGTTCGTGGGTTGTCGTCATCGATGCTCTCAGCTTGGTCGTGCACATCAGTTCGTGGGTTGTCGTCACCAGTGTTCGTGGGTTTTCGGTTGGTTTTCGTCGGCACGTGGGTGTTCTCGTGGGTTGTCATCACCGGTTTTCCTTAGATCCCCGTCGTTGTCGGCTTCTTTCGGTGGTGGATCATCGTCGTGGGTGTTCTCCGATCATTTTCGGTTGGTTTCGTCGGTGTGTGGGCTTTCTCGAAATGTTCTTTGCCGGCGCGTGGGTTGTCTGGTTGTTCACATGGGCTTTCTCGTGGTGTTCTTCGTCGGCACGCGGGCTTTCGTGGGATTTCGGTTTGTCAGATTGGTGAGGTTTCAGTTTGTCATTGGCGTGTGGGCTTTCGGTGGTTCCGGTCGTAGAGGTGGGTCACCGGCGTCGTGGTCAGCTCGCCGTTTGTAAGATATGCCATCTCAACTCTGTTCGCAAAGGTCCAGTGCTTGCTGGCATTCCAACCTTCGAGCTCCAGTTGGATCTCTTCAAGTTTGTGGGTTGTTTAAGCTGTTTGCTTGGAAAGGTATAATTTTATTTTCATATGAATTTTCAATTTAGTAATTTAAAGTTATTTAATTCATCTTATTTTTATTTTAATGATTGAGCTTACTGAAAATTTGAAATGTTGGAATTAAATTAGTTGAAGAATATATACTTGATTGGTAGTCTTGAAATTTGTTCATTATTGATTGGTGTGGTTCAAGTGTTATTTAGGAGTTATTTGAAATGTTTTTGGTTATGTTTGAGAGAAAAGGTGGTGAAGAAAATGGAATACAATGATGTTGTGTAGTGGAGAGCTTGCTAATGATATTTATAGGATCATAAAAAAGGCGAGTAAATATAATAAGAACTTGAGAAGAAGATGAAGTTGTGCCCTTTTGCTTTGTTTTGAATATTTTGAAAGGGGATTCATTTGGTTTATAGAAAGAAATGGCAATGGTACAGGAAGTGGCATAAACAAGAAGAATAATATTAATCGATAAATAATAATTATTCACTTAACTTTTACATAATTTAGAGAATAAGGAAACATAAGGTACACGAATAAATATAAGATAAAAAAAAATGACAATACTTAATGGGCTAAATTATATATACATATATAAAAAGTTGGGAATTTCATTAATTTTATGTTTTGTTCCAATGATTAAGCTTCTTTAAATTTGTTGATGTTGCATATTTTACAATCATAATTGTATGCTTTTAAATTTTTCCTTGTTATTGTTTTTCTTTTTTGTAGATTAAGTTGTATATTGTACAATCATGGATAATTCATGGATGAAAATGAATAGAATGTCAGCTGAGTATGGTTTAGGGGTCGAGATGTTTATTAAAAATGGTCTACAACATTCATACCGAATGTCATGAGTTGTCCATGTTTGAAGTGTGTGAATGCAAAGACTCTAAATGTGAACAGAATAAGAGATCACTTATTTTTTAATGGTATAAATCAAAGTTATCATACATGGATTTTTCACGGTGAATCATTACCGATTAAAAGAAACAATGAAAATGTGTCTACTAGTGAAAGAGACAAAGTTGATGAGGATTATGTTGATGTTGATGACACAATTAGAATGTTTAAGGCTGCATACAATAACTACTTTAGTGAAAAATCCGATAATTTTGAAGAATTATTAGATGATGCGAAGAAACCATTGTATCCAAATTATAAAACTTTTTCCAAAATATCTACATTGGTAAAGGTATATAATTTGAAAGCTAAATTTGGATGGAGCGATAAGAGTTTCACTAAGTTGTTGGAATTAATTCATGACATATTACCTAATTCTAATGAAATTCCAACTTCTATTTATGAAGCAAAAAAGATGTTGGGTACTCTTGGAATGAAGTACGAGAAGATTCATGCATGTAATAACGATTGTTGCTTATTTAGAAGAGAATTCTCTTACGCAAATGTATGCCCCATTTGTGGTACGTCAAGATGGAAGCTTCAAAAAAATTAAAAGGAAAGGGTTAAGAATATCCCAGCAAAAGTCATGTGGTATTTCTCCCCAATTCCAAGATTTGAAAGAATGTTTCGAAGTAATGAAACAACAAGTTTATTGACGTGACATGCTAAAGAAAAGAAACAGATGGTTATTAAAATATCCCAAAGATGCCCTATCGAGGAAAAAAGTAGACAATTTGTGGCCAAAGTTTCGGTCAGAACCTAGAAATCTTTGTCTTGCTCTTTTCATAGATGGGGCAAATCCACATAGAGATCTTAGTAGTAGATATAGTTATTGGCCAGTGATGTTAGTGACGTACAATCTACCTCCATGGTTGTGCATGAAGCGAAATTTTTTTATGTTGACTGCACTAATATCTGGTCCTAAACAATCAGGAAATGACATAGATGTTCATTCGAATATAAGAATGATTATTTTCAACTTCTTTATATGCAGTGCCCCTGTCAATTAGATTCTATAGAATGTGGTTACTATGTGTAAAAGTATATACACAAAATAGTGCATAATCCTACTACTCCCATTACTAGCCTTGTACATAAATTATTTTATTTTTTATATACTAGCTTTAATAAATAAATGGATGTAAACTTATGTTGAATTTATCTTTTTTTTTTTTTTTTTCTTTTTATAGTTCAATATAAAAAATGCATATACCCAAGGAGAGATTGACATAATTTGAACCCAATGGGCAAGTTTTGTGGGCCGATTTATGTAAAGATGTAATTCTTGTTTTTTGTCTCAATAGAATGTAAATGCTAGCTTAGAATGAATGTAAATTTATCTAAACATGATCTGTTTATTTGAAGATTTATGTATAATATTTTTGTGTTTATGGGGTATTTGGTATTAAATATTCATGGAATTAGTACTATTGATATTTGTGAATGAGAGAAATGATGGCTTGGTGTAAGTATTCTATGAAAGTCTGTTATTGTTATACAAATGTTGGTGATTAGTGTGTTTATTTCATATTTGATGAGTATATGTAATGGATTTGAAATATTAATTCTTGTTTGTGGATAAATTCATAGGTACACTACAACAATTTTGGACTTTAATGTTGGTTGAGAATAGTGGTCTCGGATGTATAATGTCGGTTTTAAACCAACATTGAAGATCGCCTACAATGTTGGTTTAAAACCGACATTAAAGGCCTCTCATTTTTTTTAACTTTATTAAAAATTCATTTCCTCTTCCCTCAGCTCTTTTCACTTCACTTTACCAAACATAACCCTCTCCATTGGTGCTCTCTTCACTTTACCAAACATAACCCTCTCCTCTCTCAGCTGGTCGGTTGCCTTCAATTCGTGGGTTGTCGTCATCGGTGCTCTCAGCTTGGTCGTGCACATCAGTTCGTGTGTTGTCGTCACCGGTGTTCGTTGGTTTTCGATTGGTTTTCGTCGGCACGTGGGTGTTCCTGTGGGTTGTCGTCACTGGTTTTCCTTAGATCTCCATCGTCGTGGGCTTCTTCTGGTGGTGGGTCATCGTTGTGGGTGTTCTCCGGTTGTTTCGGTTGGTTTCCGTCGACGCGTGGGCTTTCTCGGAGTGTTCTTTGCTGGCGCATGGGTTTTCTGGTGGGTTGTCCAGTTGTTCACGTGGGCTTTCTCATAGTGTTCTTCGTCAGCGCGTGGGCTTCGTGGGGTTTTGGTTCTTCAGATCGGTGGGCTTTCGGTTTGTCGTCGGCACGTGGGCTTTTGGTGGTTTCGATGATGGTTCCGCCTATATATATGTAAAATTGAAATCTTCATATTCATATCGACATTCATATTTTAATCTTTGCTTATATTTTAAGCCTTGATAAGTTTAAACTGCCGAAACCTGTCTATTTCAACTCTTTCTACTGCAATTTTTTATTTATTATCTTTCAACTTTTCGAATGAATATTGTTTTCCTAATAGTTTTCTGAGAGGATAAACAGTGATTTATCTTTCTTTATTTTTTTTTTTCCTGCTTAAATATGTTATTCACTTTCTTATGATATAATCTTTTGTTTAAAGATTATTGCAATTCGGCATCCAAGAAGACTTGTCTTGTCTGGTTGTCTGTCAGCTTTGATTGTAAGTATGTTTGTCAAAAGTTACCTTCTTTGATTGTTAGTATGTTTGTCAAAAGTTACCTTTCTTTCCTCATCGCATGTGTCGTCACTACTTTCCCAGTCTATGTTAGTGCCTCTAACTTACTCAATAGTTTTGCTGTTTTTAAGGTGACCCTTCTTTCTGCTCTGGTTGGCTGGGCTGCACCAAATTTGGTAAGAAAATTGATAGCTCAAATCGAATGCCTCATGGTTGCTTGTTTATTTACTTTATCTGCTAGGGCTGGGACAAGTATAGTTGAGCACATATTTTTATATGCATGCGTTGTAGATGTTAATTTTGCATATGCTTATTGTTTGTGTGGGATGCAATAATATTAGATTTGCCATGTTGAAGTTAAACCAATAAATCCGCATGCTTGCACTTTGCTATACGTTTGGTTTCCTATGTTTCCTCTTCCCATGGATCAGATTTGTGCCACTAAAGGAAGAAGTAAATGGACCCCTTGTATCTTTTCATGGGAAAAATTTAATTGATGCTTTTGTTTTTCTTTTTTGGATTAAAGTGTAATTGATTGATTGTTAATTAAGCAATCATAAGACACATTTTAATTTGCATTATACGCATACTAATATTTCAAAATTGTTGCTTATTATAGTTATCATTGGATATTGATTGTAATCAATCTATAAGAAAATTGTGTTTATGTTTTAGACTCTATTTGAAATAAGGGATCAAGAGGATTTTCATGGAGTTATAAATATGTAAGTATAATTGAACTTTCTTAGCTCTTAATTGAAGTATTTATGTTTAACTAATGTTTTTAAACTATTTAATGGATTGAAAACATAGCAAGCCAAGCACGATCTCCAACACCATCGGTCTTCTCCAAAATGGAAACTTGTAAAGGTAAATTTACATTCATTTTTTAACAATTTATGTTCATTCGAACATAAGAATAATTGTTTTCAATTTCTTTATATGCAGTGCCCCCGTCAATTAGATTTTGTAGGATGCAGGTACTATGTGCAAAAGTATATACATGAAATAGTGCATAATCATACTACTCCCATTACTAGCCTCAAACATAAATTATTTATTTTTTTATATACTAGCTTTAATTTAATAAATGGATGTAAACTTATATTGAATCTATCTCTTTTTTTTTCCATCTTTGTAGTTCAATACAAAAAAATGCATATACCTAAGGAGAGATTGACGTAATTCGAATCCAATGGACAAGTTTTGTTGGCCGATTTGTGTAAGGATGTAATTCTTGTTTTTTTTCTCAGTAGAATGTAAATGCTAGCTTAGAATGAATGCAAATTTATCTAACCATGATCTGTTTATTGGAAGATTTATGTATAATATTTTTGTGTTTATGGGCTATTTGGTGTTAAGTATTCATGGAATTAGTACTAATTGATATTTGTGAATGAGAAAAATGATGGCTTGGTGTAAGTATTCTATGAAAGTCTGTTATTGTTATACAAATGTTGGTAATTAGTGTGTTTATTTCATATTTGACGAGTATATGTAATGGATTGGAAATATTAATTCTTGTTTGTGGATAAATTCATAGGTAGAAGACAAATATTGATGGCTTGCCATGTAAATTTTTTTATACTTTTTAATAAAAAACAATGACAAACATTTCCTGACCCAACACGAGACATATAATGTCGTTTTTAACTTTTTTATCGAAAAAATGGATTCAACAACAAAATTTTAAAAAGAACAAACAATAATTGATAAAACAGACATAGATTCTGGGCTTCAATGTCAGTTTAAAGAGCTTCAATTGATTCTTGGGCTTCAGTTGCTTTAATGTCGGTTGCAGATTTCATTAAAGGGCTTTAATGTCGGTTGCAACCGACATTAAAGACAGTGTTATTAAAGCCCTTTATTGTCGGTTTAAAACCGACATTAAAGACAACTGACATTAAAGGTTTTTAATAACATTATCTTTAATGTCAATTTAAAACCGACATTAAAGCCCAACTTTATTGTAGTGATGGAAGACAAATATTGATGGCTTGCCATTCAAATGTTTTTATACTTTTTATAAAAAAATAATGACGGACATTTCCTGACCCAACACGAGATATATAATGTCGTTTTAACTTTTTGATCGAAAAATGGATTTGACAACGGAATTTAAAAAAAAAACGGACAATAATTGATAAAACAGACATAGATTCTGGGTTTAATGTCGGTTTAAAGGGCTTCGGGTTTTAGTTGCAACCGACATTAAAGACAGTGTTATTAAAGCCCTTTAATGTCAGTTTAAAACCGACATTAAAGACAACCGACATTAAAGGGCCTTAATAACACTATCTTTAATGTCGGTTTAAAACCGATATTAAAATCCGAAATTCTTGTAATGTGTTGGTAAATACACAAAAATTATCAAATTTCATAACGTTTATTTCTTTAGAAAGGAAACGTTGAAAATTCAACAACTCATTATGGATAAAGAGATACTTTATCCTTTTTCTTTAATTTCTTATGAAGTGTTTGTAAAATATATTTGTTTTCTAACATGTATGATTAGTTACAAATATTAATTTATATGTGGATTTATGATATAAAATAATATTTAAATTATTCGAATATAATGATATTTATTAAAATACTCTTAACTTTTTTCATTGTCTACTTCTTAAGTTTTTTTAATTGTATTAACTTTCAAGCTCTACAAACTTCTAAAATTATTCTATATTTTTTCTCCGACAATTTTTTAGTAGATGTGTTTTATTATCTACACATAATTTTTTTTATTTTTTGTGTTTCAAATATTGGTTGGATTTTATATGTTCAAATTATGAAAAAAAGAAAAAAAAGAAAAAAAGAAAGAAATTTTGTGGTTAAACATAATTTTACCAACCATTTTGATATTGTGTTGTATTTAAAATGGAAAACATCTATTTCATCTAAAAATTTTAAAAGTAAAACCTCAAACAGTTTATTTCTCCACAAATCTCATTATTATAATTTCAACATTTATGTCATTATTTAAAATATTTCATCAGGAACAAAAAAAAAAAAAAAAAAAAAATTCTCACAAAATCTTTTTTTCATCATTGACTTAGAAAAAAGCTAATAATTATTATTTTTAATGTAATTTCTAAATCTTAAGTAGCACACACTTTTTTAAGAAGGTAAAACACCTAAAACTGAATATAATTAAATTGTTATCTTATTTCATTAATTTGAGAAAAACAATGAAGTGCTCGCTAACGTACCTTGTATTAAATATTATTATAAACATATGGTATCAAGAAAAATATAAGAAATTTTATAATAATAAAAAAAAATTAATATAATAATTGAATTCACAAAAAGACTATAGGGGAAAGATGAAATTAGTTGTGCTTTTTATAATTAGGGACACTTGCAAGAATGCCAAAATAGTTTACAAAAATTAGTTTTACGAGCCCAATAATATAAATTTTGCAAAAATGAAAAAATCGGTCAATCCAACCTAATTTAAATGAGACATTGAAACTGAAAAGTAAAAAATGTCCACATGATTCACTAACTTCCATCTGGAAGTCGATTCCTATCTGATTGTTATTTGATTTTCATTTGATATTGATTGCTATATCATTGACGACTATATCATAAATTGGTTACCAATAATATTGATTGCTATTTTATTGTTGTCTGATTACTATATGTTACTGATTAATGATACCAAATGTTATTTGGTAATCTGTTACAACCCCACCTCTTAGGACAACTAAAAAGGGAATCGTTACTGCATGCATAAATATTCACATTGAGGAAAATAAAATAAAATAACATGATTTTGGACTGCTTAAATGTATAAGAAACGATCCTGTCATTATCTCAAATTTTAAATAACATGATTTTGGACTTCTTAAGTGTATATGATATTGATTAATGATACCAAATGTTATTTGATAATCATTCTGATCTGATATTAATTGTTGTCTGATTGTTATCTTATACCCATTTTCTATCTAAGTTTTATTAGATATTGATTGTTTTCTGATTGCCAATGATAATTATTATATATTTTATTGTTGTTTGATTATTGTATTCTTCTTGTTTGATTACTATATATTAAATATCGATTTTTTGTGATATCGATTGCTATCTTTAATGACCTCTCAAAAACTTGCAGCCAAAGAAAAACACACCAATAAATAACAAAAAAAGAAAAAAAAAAAAACAAAAAACAAAACCTCTATTGCAATGGGTGAAGTGAAGCTCCATGGGATTTGAGAGACTGAATAGTTTGAAATTTGAAACTAGAACCACATTTCCGCCTAAAATAAAATCTAATTAAAGGAAAAAAAAAAACCTAAAGCCAAAATATTAATTCAAATTATTGTTGCCTTTGAAGATAAAATCAAACATAGAAGGCAATGAACATTTGCTGGTAAGTGGACTTCGATAATTAGATTGGAGTTTGGTGATTGAGTTTTGGGCCAGAGTTTGGTGATCTCACAAAGGCTGCTAGATATTGATGTTATGAATGTTGCTGGACGGATTCTGAATGCAGCACAAACATATCCAGCGCAAATCGAGCCACACAAGCCTCCATCACTCCCCTCTGCTGCCCCTATATAGTGAATTCTTCCTCTGTTACAACTGTCGATCTCTTGTCTTTCACCTCCGTCGGCATCGTTGTGTAAACGAAACGGGGAGAAGAATCCGGGAAGAGACGGTCGTGGAAGGATCCAGGTGCGGTGGCGGCGAAATAGACTCGTTCGTATGGTAGAGAGAGGAAGAGAGGGGTTAAAATCGTTGGAGATTAGGTCGTTGAAGAAGACAGAGAAATTGGGGAACGTTGGAATTAGGGTAGGGAGGTTTGAAATTGGAATTTATGGCGTCGATTATGTATTTTATTGTCCATAATTTGTTTGGTTTACATCCTAAATCGACGAAACGAATCGTGTTTGATGAAGAGGAAGAAGAAATTGGGAGTGAGAAGTCGTCGTTGGTTGAGGCGGTGAGACATGCAATTTAAACCTAATGCTACAAATAATGCTATAAGAGCAATCTTGGAATTGGCAATGAACGCACTTCTTTATTTAAAACTTCTACAATATTTGCGAAATTACAAATAAAGAATACATACTTGCAAAATAGTATTTTATAATTGACATCCATTGCAATTTCTCTTTAAATTAAGAAGATTCAATCAATTTTACTTCTTACTAATTTTCTCCTCTCTCCATATCTCCTTCTCTCCCCTGTATTTCTATATCTCTCTTTTCTGTTTTTTTCCTATTTAAATCTATTAAATTCATTACCATTACATAAAAAAATCAAATTGAATAGAGATGATAATCTATGAAATCTCTATAAGAGAAAATGTACATACTTGACTTTCCATTTTTCTTTATCCTTATGCTTTTCTATCTAAATGCAAAATAAAAAAGAAATGAATCAATAAAGATTTTAGAAAATAAGAAATTAATTAAATAGACCAAAAAAACATGTCTCCCTAATTTTAATAAAGTAGTATTTGTGGAAAAAAAAAACAATAAGCCCCTAAATTGAATCCAACACTAAAAGTAAATACGATCAAATAAACACTTACATCAAATAAACATTTACATCTTCCATGAGATCGATACTTATAGACACATAGGGGAGAAACCTACAAAAACTTATGAAAAAAGTTCATAAAATTATATATTAAATATTTAGAAAAAAACTTTAAGTATTTTGTAGGAGTCGTGAATTGCCCCTCAAATAAAAAAAAATATCCAACAAAAAAAAAAACAAACATCATTAATTAATCATATGAATTATTTTTGTTCATGACCAATTTGAGAAATCACTCATTTTAAGTTTAATCATCTAAATTTATTGACAAAAGAAAAAATATCGATAAAGAAAAAAAAACTTCTCTTTTGTTGTTAGACCGTAACAAAAGGATAAATAACTAATCATTGAACCGTAACAAAAGGAAAAATAACTAATCATTGAATAAAAAAAAAATGTTGGACGACATGATGTGCATCGTAAAAAACATTCACGCCAGCAAAGGTTACTGCTCTGACAATCACCACCACACCACAAAAGTTTCTTTTAGAAGATTATTGGTCTAGCATTGAAAGATATTTTAAAAATTATCTAAATTTCTTCTACTTTTCCAAGAAATTTTCTATTCATTCATGATCAATTTTAAAAACCATTCATTTTAAGTTTAATTATTTGAATTTATTGGCAAAAGAAAAAAAATCAATAAAAGAAAAAGAACTTCTATTCTTTAACATAAGGAAACTCACCAAGATTTGTTGGTAGACATGATGTTCCTCATGAAAAACGCTTATGCGGCAAAGATTTCTCCTGTGACAATCATCACCACACCAAAGTTTCTTTTGAGAGATATTTGATAGATGATATAAATTTTTGTTACTTTCCCAAGTAATCTTCTATTTCTGACTTTCATTATATAGTTAGGATTTAGACCTTTTTATGACAAGGTGTCTTTCAAAGAAGGTGTTTTTAGAAACTCTTCATTATAGTGTTAAAATTTGTATCTTTTTATGGATGAGATGTGTTTTCAAGAATGTGGTTTTAGAACGAAAGGTATAATGATAGAATAAGCATTTTAAAAAAAAGTAAGGGCAAAAAGGAAAGATAAAAATTCTCCCTTTTTAGCTCCATTTATATATGGTATAGATTTTTAAATATTAGTGATTAAAGGGTCACTTTTTAAATATAAAAAATTAAATAGACATGAATTTCGAACGTCAAATATGAAATATGTAATGTATTCAAAGGTATATTTTGAAAGAAAAGAAAAAACTGTAAGAGAAAAGAAAAAAAGCCAAAAAAGTTGAATTGACACATTAGAATGGGCCACGTGTCAGTAGTAGCTAGGTGGAGGATAAGTCTTTGTCTTTATGTCAAATATAAGAATTTTCAAATGGACCGATGACCGGGTCCGTTGTCTTGATTAAGGACAAATAAGGAAGACGACGAATCCATCCATGGTTAGGTTCAGACATCACTCCCTCTTCAACCTATTATTTAATCCTCTCCTCAATTTTATATCAGAGGAAAAAACCCCCGAGAGAAGTTGCTGTTCTTCTTACAGACGTAAAATTAAATAGATATGGGAAATTTGAGTTTGAGATCAAGGCTTTTCTTCCTCTCCTTTGTTATTTCACAATTGATGTTCATAACCACAACATCTCAGCCAGACTTCTTTTATTACATCTGTTCAAACGAAGCCAACTACACCAACAACAGCCCATTCAAGAAAAATCTCGACAACGTTCTTGCTTCAATCTCCTCCAGTTCCAACAACACCGACAGCCGCCGGGTCGACTATGGTTTCTATAATGCCACCTCCGGTGAAGATCCCGACACAGCCAACGGAAAGGTTCTTTGTCGTAAAGGAGTTCCGTTGGAACAATGCAGAAGTTGCGTGAATGACTCAGTCCGTAGAATTACGCAAAACTGTCCAACACAGAAGGAAGGTGCAGGATGGTACCATGATTGCCAAATTCTTTACTCAAACAACTCTGTTCACGATGAGACAGATTTGTCTGTGAATCAAATTTATTACAACCTCGTTACAGCCCCAGACAAGAACAGTTTCAATGAGGACCTGAGAGGGTTGCTGGATCGGCTGCGAGAAGAGGCTGCGTCAGGGACTTCGATTCGAAAGTCTGCTGGCGGAGATGTGAAGCTTAAAAATCCGAATATGTATACAATATATGGGCTTGTTGATTGTTTTCCCGACATGTCGTATTTCTATTGTGATGTCTGCCTCAGTCGACTTCAAAGTTATCTTCCTACCTGTTGTACTGGCAGCATAGGAGCAAGATTGGTTGCAGCTAGTTGTCAAATCAATTATGAAATTCACCCTTTGTATGAGTCACTTCTCTCTCCGCCCCGACCCCTGCTCCCACCACCGCCTCCGCTTTCAGCTCCTAATCTCCCCCCTCCATCTTCCCTGTCAACACAAGGTGATAATAATATGTTTAAATATGTTGGAATGCTTTAAATTTGTTAAGCACTTTGAACGACTAAGGATTTAGAGAAGTTTATAATCTCCCTAACCTTATCTGAATTATTTTCTCTAATAATAAACTGTTAAGTGAATTACACGAATCTCTATCTCGATTTTTTTGTATTACGTTTTCTGTTTATCTTTTATTGTCCCTAACCTTATCTGAATTATTTTCTCTAATAATAAACTGTTAAGTGAATTACACGAATCTCTATCTCGATTTTTTTTGTATTACGTTTTCTGTTTATCTTTTATTGTAGATTTATTAGCAGTTTTTTTCGGTCCTGTTGCTTTTGCAGGAAATAATGGCAATACAGTTAGAACTGTAATAATTGTTGTGGTGTCCGTCGCTTCAGCCATCATTCTCATTGCTGGGATTTGCTTGATTCTGAGATTGAGAAACAGAAAGCAGAAAAGACGATTAAGAAAATTTGAAAGTGAGCGGTTTGTGCTTTGTTTTGTTTTTGAGATGGCGGTTTTGCCACCTAATTCTACGTATTATCAATTTGCTGTTCATGTCTTAATCAACACTCTAGGTGTTGCTGTTGAAGATGCCAGTGATGAAATTAGCAGTATTGAGACAATTCAATTTGATTTTGATGTTATTAAAGTTGCAACTAATGACTTCTCAAGTGAAAACAAGCTAGGACAGGGTGGATTTGGACCTGTTTACATGGTATGAAATGAATTTAATTAAGGACTGGCAGTGAAATGGGGTTTAAAGCATAAGGTGTTAAGTGAAATTCTTAATAAAAATTGACGTTTATGTTTTCAGGGCAAGCTACCTAATGGACAACATATTGCAGTGAAGAGACTTGCACATAATTCACAACAAGGAAATGCCGAATGCAAAAATGAAGTCCTTTTGTTAGTCAAGCTTCAGCATCGAAACTTGGTTAGGCTATTGGGATTCTGTTTGCAAGGAAGCGAAAGACTTCTCATATATGAGTTTGTACCAAATGGCAGCCTTGATCATTTCCTATTTGGTATAACATTTTTTGTTTCTTTGGTCTACACAAATTGGAGAAGGCTTCCTTTCATATAAATAAGTAATGTTTTTACATATATGGATAATCATGTAGATCTTGAGAAGCGGACACAATTAAGTTGGGAAAGACGATACAAAATCATAAATGGTATTGCGCGAGGACTTCTTTACCTTCATGAAGATTCTCGCCTTCGAATCATTCATCGTGATCTCAAAGCTAGCAATATTTTGTTGGATGAAGAAATGAATCCAAAGATTGCGGATTTTGGTCTAGCAAGATTGTTTCAAATAGATGAGACTCAAGGCAATACAAATAGAATTGTGGGAACTTAGTAAGTACATATTTGTTTTTTTATTTATTTTTATTTATAATATACCTTTTGAATAATCTAAATCTATCTTTGTCATTTTTTCGGTGGTTATATGGCTCCTGAGTATGTAGTGCATGGACAATTTTCAGTAAAATCTGATGTCTTTAGCTTTGGTGTTTTGGTTCTTGAAATTGTGAGTGGCAAAAAAAACAAATGTTTTTGCAATGAAGAAAATATTGAAGATCTTCCGAGCTTTGTGAGTATACGATTTACTTCTTTTTTAGTATCCATACATGATAACACTAGCTAACAATAGTGTTGGAAGATTTTGATATTAAAAAAAATTGTTTACTTCAAATTGTCTAATTTAATCTTCTATACAGGATTGTTAGATCTCAAAGTAGTCACATAATGTAACTATTGTGGACTTACATTTTTTTTTTTTTGTAGACTTGGAATAATTGGAGGGCTGGAACAACTACAAATGCCATAGATTCAACCCTCAATGTAGGTTCAAGGATTGAAATGATAAGATGCATTCACATTGGACTATTGTGTGTTCAAGAAAATGTAGCAAACCGACCAACAATGACTTCGGTAGTTACGATGCTAAGTAGTTCTTCTCTGACTCTTCCTATACCCTCTAAACCGGCATTCTTCATGCATAGTATCACCAATGGATCCAAAACAATGTTAGCATTGGATGAGACTAATCATTCTAAAACCACATCTTTTCAACATTCAACAAATGATGCTTCAATTACAGAGCTCCATCCTCGTTAAGTTGTCATCGTGTATTTTGGCTATAAAGCATATGTAACTTTGAAAGTTATTTTTTATTTTTAAGATACTACAAATTCAATGGGTTAATTTGTAGGATAATTATTTTAAATAGCAAAACTATTGAAAATATTTTCAAATATAGCAAAATGTCACTATCTATCAATGATAGTTAGTAATAAACACGTATCAGTTCTATTAGTGTCTATCATTGATAGACAATGATATTTTGTTATATTTGTAAATAAGTTTACTCATTTTGCTATATTTGAAAACAGACCTAATTTATACTTATTTATATATAATCTTCAATAGACCCACAAAAGTTTTTCTTAATTAGTGAATAACAAAACTATTATTCACTGGTTTGATTTTGTACATCTTGATTTTATGTCAATTTACAACGTAGTTCACCTTTAAGCTTGACTCCTTATAACGCATGGTAAAAATTTAGGAAGTTATAGGTTCACTTTTATTATTATTATTTTTTTTATAAAGGTATTGTAATTAAAGTATACGGTTGGAGAATTAAACCTTTAATTATTGTAATTCAAGGATAACTTTACCATGACAAACAAACTTTACCATGACGAATACTTTGCCAATTGAGCTACGCTCACATTAGCTTTATTTCCTATTTCTTGTCATGGTAAAGTTGTTCTTGACAGCAACTCCATTTCCTATTCTTTGTTATGAAAAGAACGGTAAAGCTTGGCATCATTGTCTATGGGAACTGATCCATGATGCATGAGCAAAGATCTTTAGGACATGTTTAATTAAAATCAATTTTTTATATTTAAAATCATTTTAAAAATATTTTTAATCGTTCAAAATAAATTTTTTTTTTATGAAAATCGCGTTAAAGATGTAAAATCAAGCATCAAATTCTATTCAAATTATTAAAGACTTGCTTTTGAGTGATTTTAAATATATACAAAATGATTAAAGTATAGTTTTGCACAACTTCAGAAAAAAAGTACTGTGTTTTTATCTTATAATAAGTAGGACAATGAGAATTTAAACCTCCAACTTCTTACTATTCAACTATACTTATTTTACCTTTAGATAACATGGTAGGTAATTTTTATAGCCTCGAGATTAATAATATATGTTTTCTAAAAAAATATAATAATATGTTTGTTGTGTGAGTTTTGTGGAGATTTTTTTTTTTTTTGTTAAGCTGAAACTACATGACCCACGAAACTTTAACTTTATTTGTTATTATTTACCATTTTTAAAAAGGATAAGATATCATTGATTTTCAAAGAATTTTTTAAAATATAAAAGAGATCAATAACATGTTAAACACAAAATTTAAAATTCAAAGATATTTAAGATAAAATAATTCGAATTGTGGGAGTCATAAAGACCTCCTATGAATTTTCCGATAAGAAGGGAGAAACCAAAAACGTGTTAATAATACGGAACTAAAGACCGGGAGATCGTGGAGATGAGAAACTCACAAATTTATAGTCCCCATTTTGACACAAGAAAAAAAGATGGGCAGTTGCCAAGAAGAGCGTAGCTCAACTGGCATACTATTCCTACTAAAAGATGGACAGTTATGACTTGTGAGTATTCATAAATCTATAAAATATAGCAAAGAATTTCAAATCAATTTTTTGGTTTTTCTATTCTTCCAATTTTACCCTCTTTTGTACATGATTAAATCTAATATGTTTTATATTTGGTTTATCAATAAACCAATATACTTAATTTTTTTATATATCATTGAACTGATCTACTTTATATAAAGTATATCATTTATACAACTAATATACCATGATTTTAATTGTGTCATGGTGGACGTTATTTTTGTTTTCTATTTCATTTCGATATGAAGTTGTTTTTATTAGTTCGATTTTGATGGTCTGATTTAGGTTTTGACATTTTTTTTTACAAATTTTTATCTAATTTTGAAGATATATTTAAATCACATTAATTAAGTCAACTAATATAAAAAATATATGAAGTATACTAATTAGTTTGTTATAGTTTCAAAACTTTGATATGATTTTGATGATATGTAAGCTGTATTTAATTTGGTATATCAATTAGAGAATGTATATACTCCATATTTGGTTACCAGTAGACTTAAAATATAACGTTGATATTTAAATTTTATATCAATACTAATTCAAAATGCATTTTGTTGGAGATTTGAATTGTTGGCATTATAATTTTCTCTAAGCCAATGGTTCTACAGATGTCTCAAATAAAATTTTAATATCCAGTTGTGACATCAGAGTATTTTTTTGTAGAATATTTTTCATATTTGAAAATATTCGACTGTGATATTTAGTTCGATATGTTTCTTTTTTGAAGCGCGACTTTTTATTCCCAACAAGGACTTATTTTCTTTATTGGATTCATTTATTTAAAGTGAATTTTGCAAACCATTTAGGGTTGCCGCATTTGTGTAATTGAGCAAGACGTTTTTCTTTTTCTGTACTTCAGCCGAACTATTCTATGTTGTGTTCTTGCTTGTTTGTTCACTATTCCGTTATGCATGTTCTACATCCGTTGAGTGCAACACTTTGAAGAGTTCCACGTTTTTAGAAGGAGCCTAAGCCATTGTTGACATAGAAGGAGTTCTCTGACTTAGGGGGACCTAAGAATTGTCGATGAAGGGAGTTCACTAATCCAAGAGGAAGATAACCAAGTTTAGAGGAGTCTTACACATTATCGGGTGTTGCTAATATTAACATACTTAGGGGGAGCCTAAGTTTATTTTAAAGGGAATCTCACATCTAAGGGGAGCCTAGGTGTAATGTGAGTTAAGCTCTACAGGAGCCACTATAGTACTTGGTGTATTACAGATAAGTACTACATTGTAAATTACTTAACTCTTTAATATGAGTGGATTATTTTTCCTAGGCTTTCTGCCCCCTAGATGTAGGTGGTTATCACTGAATTGGGTTACCAGCTATTATGTGCTTTTACTTATTGTTGGTATTTTTATTATTATAGTTCTTGTCAGCACTTTCTATTTAACATTTGTATATCGAGTGGTGAGTCATCCTAGCACTTTTTCAATTAGTATCAGAGTAGGTCGCCTTTATCTTAGGTGCTTCAATCATGGAAGGAATCAAGAAAGGAGGGTCTACCACTCATCCATCTATTCTTGATGGAACAAACTATTCTTATTAGAAAGCTCGAATGACTGCCTTTCTGAAGTCTATTGATAGCAAAATTTGGAAGGTTATTGTATCCAAATGGACTTATCCTATCATCAAAACTGATGATGGGAAGGAAATTTTGAAGTAAAAATCTCAGTGCTTTGGAGAATAAGATGAAATTTCTTTGGGAAATTCTCGTGCTTTGAATGACATGGTGTAAATTGCAACATATTCAGATTAATTAACACTTATGTCTCAGCTAAGGAAGCATGAGACATATTGTTTGTTGCTCATGAGGGAACGTCTAAAGTAAAGATGTCTAGGTTGCAGTTGATGATATCAAAGTTTGAGCATCTTAGAATACACAATGAAGAATCCATCGTTGAATTCAATGTACGTTTGCTAGATATTGCGAATGAGTCATTTCCTCGAAGAAAAGATTTCAAAAGAAAAACTTGTCAAGGAGATACTTAGATCTCTACCCAAGAGATTTGACATGAAAGTCACTGCCATTGAGGAAGCTCAAGACATAAAAAAGTTGAGAGTAGACGGATTATTTGGCTCATTACTCACTTTTGAAATGTCCCTGGATGGAAAGTCGAAAAGAAAAATAAGGGAATTGCCTTTCAATCTGAAGTTAAAGAAGAGTTGGTAAATGACAACATAGAATCACAAGATCCTCCTACTGAATCGATTTTTTTGCTTCCAAAACAGTTTAATCGTATTCTCAAACGTTTCAGTAAGAGGTCTGACTCTTATAATAATAACAAGTCTGATGGATCTACTCCTCCCAATCAATTCAAATCTCAAAATAGTAAAATGGAATCTGACAAGTCAGCCAATCTACTTTTTCGCAAGGAAAAGAATTTCAAATATTGAGAGTGTGGTGGATTTGGTCGTATACAGGTTGAATGTCCCACTTTTCTGAAGAGACAGATCAAAGGGTATGTATTAACTTTGTCTGATACTGAATCCCAAGACAACAGTGACTTAGAGGATGATGTCAAAGGGCTTGTTAGCAACATCTCCTCGAACACCTCATCATGTGATATTTCTGAATATGATGTGAATGCAAAGGCCGATCATGATACTGTTGGGATTGGTGTCCTAATTCTCTCAGAGTCTCGTTGTTTGTAATGATACACATTGTTTGACGAATAAAATAAATGTTATTTCATTCTGGCATTTACTCATATCCAATAAACAAAGCTCCATAGTTATCTTATGTGAACTATGTATATGTGATATACAAGTGGATCATGCCTTAAGTGATAACCTAAATAGGTCTATAGTATAAGGATTAAGGTTGGATACCTGATTCCGTGACACTATGGATACGACCCACTTTGTAGAGGTTTGCAAGTGTAGTAAACTACTACAGATGGTAGATCCTAACAATTCATGTGGAGACGTGCGAGCGAAAGTGTCCTATACAAAGAGTTTGTATAAGACCGGACCATGAGATGACTAGACTCTGTATATAACGCTGTTGATACTAGAGACTTACATCTCACCTAAACGACCATAGGTGACACAACCTCAATCCTTAGTGTTTTGGGAACTCCTGCCTTAGAGGATGGTCCTTTGATTAGTATGGGTGAAAGTTTCCAGATTGCCAACTCAACATGCCTACCTTTTTGGGGACTTGTCTGATCTGGGAGCTGGGAACTCAATGCATAAGATGGAATTCACTCCTTTCCCGAAGCAGGGATGAGTAGAGAGATTGCTCCCTTAAGGGTTGATTTCAGGGCTTGAACATGGTGGCCACAGCTTCTCTTTGGAAGAGAGGACTTAGATGTAACTACAGGGGCATAACGGTTATTGGCCGAGTTGTACTTATGAGCAATCTGTGAAGGGTTGTCGCACTGCTAATTGGTTAAGATAGACATATAATATATTTATGGTAAGGAGAGTTCAACTGTCGAACTTTAGTGGAGTGTCTGGCAGTTAACGGATGGTGGATCCCGTGACTAAAGAGTTTAGTCAGTTATTCACGTACCGTTGGAGCTTCGAGCTACAGGTCCATAAGGTCCTTTTGGTAGCTCAATGGATTCAGTTGAGGATCAGTTCTTGGTGTTGATTTGAAATGTGCAAATTGACAAGAGGTAATTCGATTATATATAATATCATCGGTATGATTTATGAGATACATCTAGTGGAGGATTAATGTAAATGAGATTTACATTAAGTTCCATAGAATAGAAAAAGTACTATGGTTTATAAGTTTCATGAGATGAAATATTAAAACTATAGGTTATAAATATATTATGGTAAGTTAATTATCATTTATATTTATAATAATATTAATTATTGGATCATTAAATCTTTTTCTCTAATAAGCAATTCAGTGGGAGGTTATTGGTGGTTCATGGTAACCGTGAGATAAAAGAAAAATTGTTTTCCTAATTTTAGTAATGTTGAAATTTGAGATTTTGTGAATTCTCTCTCGGAAAAAGAATCTCACGGAAGTTGTCTTGTAAACACAAATTTACTAAGCGACAGCTTGACAAAAGGTAAACGATCGTGTAGTATTTGTAGGTGATAGACATGCTGCTAAGCGATGAGCTAAACGATCGCTTAGCTTTTTCTAAACGATTGGGCATCGACCTATACGATAAGTTCAGTCTTCTCCCACTTGTTCAATCGTTTACACGATTGTTGATTCCTCTATGCTTCTGCCTCAATCCAAGTCCACACAGAGCCCACCTCTGGATTCTCACACCGAGAATACCAAGGTAGCCTTCTTGGTGGTGTCATACTCAACTCGACACCATTGAGGTTCTATGGAGGTCGTTCGTGCAGCTGGGGTGTTCGTGATTGAGGCGATCGCTGAGGACGAGTGTGCGGTGTTCGTGTTGTGTAGCGGTCATGTTGTTTGAGCATTCGAGGTTGATGTGTTCGAGCGTTCGTGAGCGAGGAGCGTGGAGATGAGTCTACAAATGTCCGTAGCATTTCTCCTTGTTCATTTATATATTCATGCTGTAATTTCTATAATGAATGCATAACCATTTGTTTCTATGTATGACTGTAATTTGTAATATTCATGCATGATTGTAATTTGGAATGATTTATTCCGCTGCTCATGGAAATTCTCATGATCGATTTCCTTCAGATACTACAGGAGTTTACAGATCCTTTTTATTATACTATTTTTCTAAAATGGCAAGATGATGAGAAATCCCTTAATGTGTAAAAGGTAAGAATCCAAACTTCGATAGCTAACAATCACAAACTTATGTCTACCATGCAGATTTGAAGCGTGAACTCTCTCAAAAGCTGAAAAGGATTCAGTATGCAAGAATAACATAATGTTGAATTTTGGCACTGAGTCTTTACAAAAACTATTGATAAAAAGGAAAATCTACTGGTGATAACTCTGGGCTTGGTTTTTCTAAAAAAGGAATTCAACATTACAACCAGTTGATAACTTGTAGAAATACAAGTTGTTTATGTTGCCTTATCTAGATATTGATGCCAAAAGAGAAGGAATATGCATTGATTGTATGAAAATTAGCTCAGAAATACAATAATTGTAAATTATCGCAATTACACCCACTTACATTGTCAAGATGGTAGAAGAGGATATTTTTACTCTGTTTTGCAGGAAACCAAGTCACTGCTTGCGATCAAGGCTCAATGAGAAACTAAACAATGCATCTCTGTCACATTGTGCCCATCAAACCACAATGAAGAGACGATTAATGCAATAACTGCGCAATGCGACAGTCGACCCAGAGCTGAATTTCAACCGCATGCGGTAATAAAAACAACACCGCATGCGAGTGACCAATCGAAAGATGCAACTGAGCGACGCAAATGCTGAGGATTGCGACACGTGTACAACTAACCATTATGCAGATTTGACGGTCTGATTGCATAATAGAAAAAATATTTATTCCTCCATCTTCGGAATTTCCATAACAAGAAGTGGGGTCCATAAGCCAATAGTCATTTTCACCTATAAATACTCCCATAGAATTCATAGAAGATATACTTGATATGGGTATACTTGATACGAGGGCTAATTGATGCTAGATTATTGAGAAAAAGGCTGAGCTGAGTACTGATCAGAAGAAATTCGGGAAGAGAAGAGATAAGGCCGAGAGGTGAGTCTCAGTGCGAATCTGCCAGATCCCCGCCGTGAAGCTCTGTATTTAAATCCCTACTACCGGTTGAGTAAGCCTGAGAGGGAAGCTTATCCATCCGTTCACTCCATCCACGCCGGCAAGCAAATCTCCATCTAGATCGACGCTAAGACGTTGGCGCTTAATTGTATTTATTTCTAACTCTATTCATCAATTGTATTTTATCTTCTTAATCTCTTCGTTCCCAAATCATGTATCAGATGCTAAATAGTATTGAATGTCTCGATCATTTCTATTTCCATTTCTCTGTCTATTTTCGTTCTTCCATTAATCGTTTTCTCCATGAAGTTTTCTTAATACCTTGGTAATTAATATGGATTAAACGAGTAACTTAATCTGTGCTAAAGAGATAAATGCGTTTAGCTAAGGCATGCTTGACGACATCTTCACCTGTGAGAGCAGAAGTGAAGATGTCATTCTGATTTGTCGAGAGAAGGTTAGAAGAATGTGTTAACTAAAGGAAGTAGTACTTCCAGAGATGGAAGCAACCTTGCGTTCATTACGTTCGTCCTTGTTTCACCACAGAGATGTGGGAACACGGCCAATCACTGAGAGGTGTACGCCACGGGAAAAACGGAACAGTACTTATATCTTTAACGCAATTAAGGAACTTGCACTGTTTATATTAGTTATCTTTTCTCTTTCTGCTTCGCACATAAGACTTGTCACCACATTACACGATCTTTGTATAATTTTCACAGCCAACCTTGACCTCAGTATCTTGTATCATGAAACCTGTATCTTGTATCATCTTAGCTTAGATTTACTTTATCAAAATTTATTTTAACGCAATTTATGTTAATATCGCATTTTTTACCGATTTACTTTACTTTATCGCATGTTTAATTACTTATACACAAAACACTTATATTAAATTGAAAAACCCCTAGTCGCATATATCACAAACATAACGTAATAACCTCAAACAGTCCCTGTGTTTGACCTCGGATCACACCGAAAAACTTACGGTGAAATTATACTTGGTTTCAACGCAAGGAAACTTGCGACAACGCACAACATACTACAAGAACATTCGTTAATAATGCATATCTAGAAGTAGTATCACATATCATCGCATAAAATCTATGTCAACAAGTTTATGGCATGGACTTGCATCATAGTACAAAATCTGCGTTACAAGTTTATGGCGCCGTTGCCGAGGAGTGGTTAATGGTTTATTGTTTGAGTGTGTTTGTGGTATTTGCAGGACAGATCTCGTTGTACTAGCTATTCAACGCGGAGAGCAGCTTGACAGTTTATGAGTACTGATGCTGAACCAGAATTCGAACCTGACCCTGAGATCGAGCATACCTTTCGCGCACGGGCACGTCAGAATCGGATAAGGCAAAAGAAAGCAACAAGTATGGTAGATAATAATGACAATGTGGTACCCGTAGGAAATCAAGGGGAGGTATGGCCATCACAGGATCCTGTGTTCCTAGCTGCTGATCGAAACATCCCCATGAGGAATTATGCGATACCCAACCTATATGATTTTTCGCCTGGGATTTCGAGGCCTATTGTGGAGGAGAATGCAAGGTTCGAATTAAAGCCGGTCATGCTACAAATGATCCAAAATGCAGGGCAATTTGGGGGTCGACAAGGTGAAGACCCGCATGCCCACTTGACCAGCTTTGTGAAAATGTGCGGCAACTTCTCATTACCTGGCGTTACCCTGGAGAGTATTAGACTGTATCTGTTCCCTTACACCTTAAGGGATGAAGCCAAGAGGTGGGCTCACTCACTGGAGCCGAACGAGATCACATCATGGGATCAACTGGTGGAGTGATTCATGAAGAAGTTCTTCCTGCCGGCTGTCAACGCAAGGCGACGAAAGGACGTGCTGAACTTTGAACAAATGGAGAATGAGACCCTGAGCACCGCCTGGGTGCGATTTAGAAGATTGGTGAAAAACTGCCCACATATCGGGATACCAATTACATTTTGATGGAGACCTTTTATAACGGCCTGAATAGATCAACGCAGGTTGTTGCTGACGCCTCCGCGGCAGTTGGTTTTATGGACAAAACGTATATTGAGGCTAAATTCATCCTTGACTGCATATTGCGAAACATAGATGACTGGATTGATGATGGCTATGGAGGCCGAGGCGTCGAAAGAAGAAAGAACGAAACTGCCATTTTCCCTGTGGAGACAATGACCACACTGGCCACTCAGATGGCCGCGGTGACCTCGATCCTTCAATCGATGGCAATCAATCAAGGAGCCATCTCCCAACAATCAGCGCAACTTGCTACACCGACTCAAGTGGCAGCAATAAGTTGCATTAATTATGGAGGGGCTCATGTAGCAGAAATGTGCCCATCGAATCTCTAGCAAGTATGTGCCATCCAAAACAACCACTTCAGCAACACCTACAATCTTGGCTGGAGGAGCCATCCTAACTTCGGGTGGGGAGGCAATCCTAACCAAGGGGGGCCAATCAACCATCAGGGTGGCAGTCGAGGAAATCCTTCTTTTCACCATAACTCGAACCAGGGGCAACCAAGGCAATCGCATAACCAGCAACCCTCATCTTCAAACACCTCTGGAAGCTCATTGGAGGCCTTATTGAAACAATACATGGACAAAAATGATGCAGGAATGCAGGCGTAGGCGTCTTCAATTCGAAACTTGGAGATCCAAGTGGGCCAGCTGGCATCTGAGTTGAGAAATAGAGCACCAGAAACGTTGCCCAGTAACTTAGAAGCCCCGGGATCCAATGGAAAGGAGCAATGTCCTTAGGACATTGGGCAGGCAAGCCGGACCGCCTGCAGAAATGTGGATTGCGCTCATTCAAAGAAACACATCTTCCGGTCCATATCTCACATCTATGTTTAATGCTTTCTTTAAATTCCTGTCTTATTGAATTCTTGAATTTTGTCTTTACTTCTTCATTTAATTCATTTCTTGACTTTATGAATTTAATTCTTCATTTATTTTCCTTGCATTTATTTCTGTACCGTCTTTAATTCTTTTAACTTTTCTATAATTAATGCGTTGGTCCTTAATTAATGAATGATTAAGAAATAAAGGGAAATTTATTGCCGCAAGTCTTAGCAACTTGCGTTGAAGAAAAAAATAATAAAATAAAATAAATAAAATGAAACAATCAAGATACGCTTTGCGGTCATCCAACTCAAATGCGTTAAAATTGATGGGTGTGTTGCGCGCGTATATGTCCTTTGCCCATCCTTGGTTAAATGCACTATGTTGAGGTAGTTTGCGCTGGTAGCAATACCGTGTGCCCGATCCTCCAGAAATGTGTTTAGTTAAGGAGTCTGTTGTGGGGATGCATGCATTGTTGCCCGTCATCTGCGAAGATGCAGTTGCGTTGGAGAACACATTGCGTTAATCTTTACCTTGCGTCCATTCGAATAAAACATTAAAGAAAATTCTTTTTTCATTTGAGGAGTCCAATTGTTTCGTATCCCAAAGCAATGATGACTCTACAGACGAAAGGATGTTTTTCTGAAATTTCATAAATGAGGAAAGTTCAAGCGATGGGCCTTTTGAGTGTCTCGAGATCGGTCACCACGAAAACCGCATTGGGCCTACTACGACCCAACCTATAAATAGGAACCCTTCCCCATCTGTGAACTATTTACCTTATTTTGCAAACTGAAAAACCCTAGCGCCCAGCATACAAAGCTTTCTTCTTCCCAGAAACCCAACGATTTTTCAGTCCTCCCAAGCTTATCATCCATGGTCGACCAAGCTTCCCAACACTCTGCTTCACCCTCAACCCCTTCTTCTGACCAAATCGCCATACGAGAGGCAGCATTCCTCACTGCCAGTCGCAGACTTGCTGCCCAACCCCACACCGTCCCGAGAATCGTCGGTAGAACCCGGAGAAACTCCTTAACCGTCAGACTTCCTCAGTTTAAGAGGGGCACAGCACTGAGAGCACACTAGTTCCAACTTCTACCGTCTCAACTAAGAGTGAGAAGAAGAGATGTGATGATACGGAGGTGTTTGGTAACATTCTGAGCAATCTGGAGCAAGGAGGGGGATTACCTGAGGCAGGGGTTATAAACCAAACATTGTCTACGGAGGAGGTGGCGATGGTGGTGAATGAAGAAGAGATAGAAAGAGGAACTCTGACTTTAGAGACTCCTGAGGTAATTGCCAATGAAGAAACCTTTGACGGACCCTTCAGAGTTGCAGTGGAGGAGATTGTGGTGGCTGAAGTTGCGATGGATGAGGTTGTAGTGGAGATGCAATCAAAGGTAGTTGAAGAGAAAAATAAGAAGAAGAAATGCAAAGGGAGAAAGGCTGGAGAGACGGAGTCTTCTCATCATTGAAAGGAGAAAAAGAATAAATAAAAGAAGGATGATGACGAAGATGAGGAAGAGAAGAAGGAGAGGAAGAAGAAAGAGAAGAGAGAAAGAAGAATGCGCTGGCGTGAAGAAAGGCACCTAAGAAAGGAAGAAGAAAAGAAGCAGAGGGTTGCAAGCCCGGAAAAGGATGGAGAATCAACCCCTGTAAGGGAGGAAAGGGGGGAAACAGCGCAATTGATGGAGCTGGCGCAACCTGAAACAACGCAAATGGTTGCAACGGAGGAAGGCAAAGGAGAAGACACCCCCCTGATGCGGCGTCGCAGGGAGAATGTGCCGCAAGGGTCTACTGTTGACCCTCAAAGATTAATCATCACATTAGAAGAACAAGAAAAAGGAGAAAAAAAGAGGAGGAGAAACAGGAGAAAATGGAGCACGCAAAACTCATCATGGCAAAAGGAAATCGCAGAAGAAGACTGCAAGATGAGGAAATGCACAGTAATAATGAGTTCACAAGGCTCGAAGCGATAAGGCAGCGTTAGGAAGAACAACGTTTGTTGCTGGCCTTCGAGCAGTTTGTAGAAGAGTTTGAGAGAGAAGATAGAGAAGAAGAAGAGGAAGAGAAAAAGAAGAAGGAAAAAGAGAAGATTGAAAGAAGAGAAGGAGAAGAAGCGCGAAGCTAATATGAGGCGCTTACAAAAGAAGAAGGGTAAAGAACTTGCGGAACGCGAGAAGGAAGAACAACGCAAAGGGCGGGAGAAGAAGCAAAAAGCAGCCCGCCTTGCGATGGCAAAAGAAAAGGGCAAAGTAATCGCAGAAAGTAGGGAGCCCGCGTTTGCAAGGAAGCGTCCATCCAAGAAAAAAGAGAATGATGACATGCTGATAGAGATGGGCTTCTATCCTGCGCCAACGCCACTACCTAACCTCATCACAAGTGTGATTGTGGAACATGGCTGGGACACGTTTTGCCGATGCCCAACCATAATTGTGCCACAGGTAGTGAGAGACTTCTACAGAGGGCGTCTACACGGAACCAGGGATGCGATGACCTTTAAAGGAGAAACGGTGTCCTTCAGCGTAAGGGACATCAATGAGATATACCAAATGACGGATAACCCGGATGCACCGGGGAACAAAATTATTGATGATCCCACGGAGCAACAGATGGAGGACGCGTTGAGAGTATTAATGCAACCGGGCACGAAGTGGTCGGTTTCACTCAAGGGCATCTGCATCCTGACATCCAAGTCTTTGCTTTCGGAGGGAAGGCTTTGGGTCTACTTGGTCATGAAGCGGCTGATCCCAACCACACATGACAAGACTATATCAAGGGATCGAGTCATGGCCACATATTGCATTGTGCGCGACATACCGATTGACGTAAGACGACTGATTGCAAGACAGCTCAGAGCACTGGTGGGGCATATTCGAGGATAGTACTTCTTTCTGTGGACTGTTTCAAGTCTGTGCCTATCAATGGGCGTAGGCGTTGATGAAGAGCCTATGCCTGAAGTCCACGGCCTTATCAACATAAAGATCTTGAGGTTACTCCTCAAAGACTCCCCACATTGCCCTCAGCTACCCTTAAAGAGGCCCGCAATCGACCTCAATGTGCCACAGGGACCAAAGCTTAAGAGGCCACGCAGAGAAGACAAGGGAAAAGAAAAGGTCCAAGAGTCAACAACGCATGATCCAGAACCTTTGGACCCTTTGCCCTTGGTAATTCGCCCTTCAAGCCCTCCAAGCCCACCTGCACAACCTTCTTCTCCACTCCATGAACACTTTACCAATCTTCTCCTTGTTCCCAATTCTCCAACTGTTCACCCAGCAACCCTAACTTCACCCTCAGCCTCATCATCGCAACCTTCCATTCCACCGCCGCAAGTTGATGACCCACACGATTTGGGCGAAGGCACCTCTGCCCAACCTCAAAACGATGCTGGCGAGACATCGCAAGCAAAACCCTCCATAACCTCTCTGGCTATTGAGTTAGCAGAAATGTGGTCACTTCTGAAGCAGCAACAACAACTTAACTTCCAACAGCAGCAACTCTTCAATCAACAACAAGCCTACTTCGACCAGCGGTTTGATACAGTCATGGAGCAAGTTGATAGTATTCAGCGCAGTGTTGCCACATCAAGGGAGGCGTTGATCAACATATATCGCAACACTCATACGATCAACCGCCACCAAAGACAAATTGCAGAGCGCAACCATGAATACTTTAATTTTCTCACAGTATACCTTCATGGTCCATTGGTGCCCCCGGATCTCAGGCAACACTTGCTTTTTGAAGAGACTTCTTTTACATCACCGCGAAACCTTCCTCCAGACCCTCCAGCTCCTCAGCAATAATCCTGACATTTTTTTTATGCGGCCATTCTATACTTTTATTCAATTCATTATTTTTCTAAGTTAACGAAATTCTTTGATTCTTTGTATAGGCAACAATTTTGTATTGCGTTAATTTTTAATTATTTGTATACTTTGTTAATATTCAATATATATGCGTACATATTCACTCCTTTTTTTTTTTTGCCAGTGCCTTTCTCTTTATCATCCTTTGACAATATTTGCGATGTTCTTAATCCTTTACTTTTGCATTATTCATTGCACTGCCATAATGTATAATATGTTTATACTTAGAAACATTTTTCATACTTTGTAAATTCTAACCAACACTTAGTTAATTCTTAGTTTAGCAGTACTTTACCTTTTATCTTTCAAAGTTCTGCTCAAACCTTCTTTTTGAAATTTTTATTCTAAGTGTTTGTCTAGTCTATCCAAACAACGCAACGAGGACCTTGCTCATCTTTAAATTTGGGGGTGGGGAAGGTCTGCGCAGATAAGATCAAGAATATGCGATCTTCAAGAAAATGCGTTCATTTCCATTTAAAAAAAACGAGAGAGAGAAAAATTATTATGCCAAACTCCAATGTTAGCACAAGGTAAAATTTCAAAAATGTTCCCAACCTGATAAGAGTTTAGTTGTGAAAGGAGCCTGCTCGTAGTTGGATGTTCATATGACACCCGTAGGAGCAAGCCAAAACGAAGGTGGGTTTCCAAGAACAACGCAATATGAAAGAAAATATATATAAGAATGCAAGAGACAACTCCTCTGAATATCATGAGTTAAAGTTGAAATTGGCACACAACTGTAGAGTGTAACCATGACCAACAGTCTCACATGACACTCGTGGGAAAAAACCAAAACGAAGAGTGTAACCATGACCAACAGTCTCTAATAAATGACGCAAAATTTGACCACTGCATATAGATATATCAAGTTGTTTTGACAAAGAAGAGGTAAACATTCTATTTTAAAAACTAGAAAAGCATCTTTGAGCAGAATTTTGTTATATAGAAGAATAAAGTAGGGCTTTGTTCATAATTAGCAAGGGTAGAAGAAAATTACGTTGTTAAGAAATGTGCCTAAGTGTAACATTCGGAGCAGCCAATCGATGCAAAAATATAGGAGAGGAATTTAGCTTTATTGCCTTAGTAGAAGATATGCTTGAGGACAAGCACCAGTCAAAACAAAAAGGGAAGCAAAAGATTCAGTTTGTTAGAGTTAAAGATCCCGAGTCTTATGACTTTATAGGTACATCTACCAAAACGTTGTATTGAAAGATAATCCCTTAACTAGACCAAGGTGGGTTTGTCATTATTGTGGAAAGGTGGGGCACAAACATCCTTTTTGCTTTCAATTATTGAAAATCCTCTATAGATCCACCTATACTAGAAGTGCCCCTTACATCTCACAGAACCATTATAAAAATTAGACACGAGTCAAAAAGTGTGGAAAGAGAAAAATTTTCAAAACAAATGTAATGTGGTTCTAACTTCACTCAGATCCTCTATTAAAGATGACTGGTATTTTGATAGTGGAAGCTCTAGGCACATGACTGATGAAAAGAACTATTTGTCCAATCTCAAATCTGTCAGTTCCAGAAAGGTCAGTTTTGGTAATGTTACTTGTGGAAAAATTATTGAGAAACGAAAACTAAATTATCCAGGTCCCCCTTCATTGAAAGATGTTATGTTGATTAAAGAACTCACTACCAATCTTATAAGCATCGGTCAGTTGTGCGACCAAAGACTGAATGTGAGCGTTACCAAAGACAAATGTGTTGTCACAAACAATGTTAAAGGTCTTGTTACGACAGGTTTGCATTCTTCTAATAATTGTTATCATGGAGTCCTAATCATTCTTCGTAGGTTTGTCATCTTTCTAGATAAGATAAAGCGAATATATGGCAT
Organism: Benincasa hispida; assembly: GCF_027475165.1. Classification (NCBI taxonomy): domain Eukaryota; kingdom Viridiplantae; phylum Streptophyta; class Magnoliopsida; order Cucurbitales; family Cucurbitaceae; genus Benincasa; species Benincasa hispida. Next base: position 12,273,399 of record NC_143480.1, on the reverse strand, counting down.
AAACGTCTTGGGCATATAAGCATGAATTCTATTTGGAAGGCTCTTGTAATTAATGCTATAACTGATCTCCCCACTTTATCAGTGCCTTCAGGAATTATTTGTGGCGATTGTCTATCTAGTAAACAAACTCATGCCTCTCATAAGCAATTAGGCCACCCAAGCTCTTCTCGTGTTCTGAAACTTCTACATATGGATCTGATGAGACCCATGCAATCTGAGAGTCGAGGAAGCAAACGATATGTTCTAGTTGTTGTTGATGACTTCTCTAGATACATATGGGTGCAATTTCTTCGTGAAAAATCAGACACCTTTTCTGTTTTTCGTGCTCTCTATCTTCAACTACAACGTGAGAAAGATCTGAATGTGATACATATTCAAAGTGATCATGGTAAGGAGTTTGAGAATTCTCAATTCATTGAGTTCTGTCAGTCTGCTAGGATTCACCATGATTTTTCAGATCCTATTACACCATATCAGAATGGATTGTGGAAAGGAAAAACATAACACTTCAGGAGATGACTCATGCAAAGATACAAGTAAAACATCTGCCATTTCACTTTTGGGCAGAAGCTTTAAACACGGCTTGTCATACATATAATAGAATGGTCCTACGACCAGGAACTTCAAACACTATATATGATATATGGCAATGTAGAAAACCTAATGTAAAATATTTTTATGTTTTTGGAAATGTCTGTTACATTCTTATTGATAGATAGACTAGAAGAAAATGGGATTCCAAGTCTTATGAAGGGATATTTCTTGGATATTCCACAAATAGTCGAGCTTACCGTGTCTACAACAAATGAACTCATACTATAATGGAGTATATTAATGTTATAATTGATGATGATGATGCTTGCCCTAGTTCTCCTCTTATTGAAGAAGATCTCGATATTACCTCAGTTGTTAATACTAATGTGGCTAACATCTCTTCTGACATGCTTACGGATGTGAGTTCAGAAAATCTAGTGGAAATTAACCAGAATACCTCAGAGCATGCAGAAGCTAGTAACAATCAACCTTCCAGTAGGGTTCGTAAAAATCATCCTCCTAGTAATATTATTGGGAACTTGGAAGAAAGTGTGATGACCAAAAGAAAGGATAAAATTAATTATCTTGACATGATCAACAACATTTGCTTCACTTCCCCTATTGAACCAAAAAAAGTATAAAAATCTCTTACAGATGAATGTTGGGTAAATGCCATGTTGTTGGGGTTGATGCCCTAAATCTCATAGGGTCCTGTAGTTTGTAAACACGTGTATGAACAAACTTTTGTGATGTAATAATATGAGATATTTTCTTCACTATTGTCTATAAAATATGAGATAATTTAGTTGCATTAACCACAAACCAATAAACTAAGATCCTTGGTTATCGATGTAACTTAAGCATGTATGTGGAGACATACAAATGGATCATGCCTTAAGTGATAACCTAAATGGTCTGTAGTATATGGATAAAGGAGGGAGACCTTATACTGGTGACACTACTGATATGGCTCGCTTTGTAGATGTTACAAGTGTTGTAGAGTGCTACAGATGATCTGATCATGATCATTCATGTGGAGACATGCGAGCGGGGGTATCCCATACAAAGGGGTTTGTATAAGACAGAGACTTTCATTTCACTAGGATGACCATAGGTAACATAATCTTAATCCTGAGTGAGTTGGGAACTCCTGCCTATGAGGGTGGTCCTTTGATTAATATGAGTGCGAGTGGCCAGATTGTCAACTTAAACCTACCACTTTGAGGATTTGTCTGATTGGGGAGCTGAGAACTCAGCTACACAAGATGGAATTCACTCCTTCCTCGAAGCAGGGGTGAGTAGATAGATTGCTCCCTTAAGGGCTGATTCCGAGGCTTGAATAATGTGGTACCACACACTTTCTCACGACCTGAGAAGTGTTCACTCATAGTAGGACTATGATGTATTGTTCATTAGAGGATTCAGTGGTACTTAAGGAGTTAGATGTAACTACAGGGGCAAAACAGTAAATTGGTCCAACTGTACTTACGAGTAATCCGTGAAAGGTTATCGTACTATTGATTGGTTATTTCCAATGGACACAGAAATATATCTGTAGTGAGAAGTGTGCAGCTGTCGGTCTTTAGTGGAGTGCCCAAAAATTAACGGATGGTGGATATCGTGATTAAAGAGTTTAGTAAGTTATTCACGTACCGTTGGAGCTTCAAGCTACAGGTCCATAAGGTCCCCTTGGTAGATCAATAGATTCAAGTTTAGAATCAGTTTTTGAGTTAGTTTGAAGTGTTCAAGTTAACAAGAGGGAATTTGATTATATATGACATAACTAAATTGGTTCAATTATATGTGATATAATTGATTTGATTTATTAGATACATTAATTGGAGGAATTAATATAAATATGATTTATATTAAATAAAGGAGAAAAGAACTATGGTTTAAATATTACATATGATGTGATATCAAAACTATAGGTTATAAATATAATATGATAAATTAGTTATTATATTTATTTATAATAAAAAGAATTATAAGATAATTGTTAGTTGGTTATTTTCTTTTCTCCATTAACCGTGCAAGTGGGAGGTTATTTTTGGTTTTAATAACTAAAGAATAAAATGAAAAAAAAAATTCATTTTTTGATTAATCTCATTTTTTGCATATCAATCAATTGAGTGAAAAGAGAGAGCTATACGAAAGCCATTTGGGAGAGTGAACGACGAGCAAGTTAGCTACACGACTACCTCGTTTACTAAACGATTAAGTACTCTTTGTCTATACGATAAACTTTCTATTTCTCCCACTTACTCGATCGTGTAACTCGATCGTATACATCCTCCTTCCCTCTACCAAATTCACACAGAGGCCACACCTCATGGATTCTCACTCCGAGAATACCAAGGTAGCCTTCTGGTAGTGTCTATGTACTGTTCGAGGGACGAGTGTTGTTTGTTCTTGATCGAGGAGATTGTTGAGGCGTGAGGTTCTTGTTGGTGAACGATCGTGTTGTTACATCGAGGGAATGTGAAGAAGAGTTCTTCAAAGGTATATCACTCGATTTTCGTTGTATTTATGTTAAGAAGGCATGTTGTAAGTTTCTCTATAATACATAACTATGGTTGTATGTTTGTAAATACTTTATTCTTTCACAATGGGCTTGGAAAGATTTTGCTTCCACTCACTGGTTCTCTTGAATAAAAGTTCCTTCAATTGGTATCAGAGCCAAGTTGTTTGATATTCCAAATCCTTTGATGTATTGAAATGCATTTACATTATTTGGTGGGTTTTAAAGCATGTCTACATTATATTTAAGTGTTAGATATATTTATGGATGTGAGTTAATGAAGTTTCTGGGATGATTGCCTCTGGTTATTACTTTTTTTTTTTTTTACATTTAAAAGTTAACTTGTAAGGGTCTCTGTGTTTTTGGGCAAATTAACTTACTCTCGAGTCTGTATTCAAAGAGTTTGAGTCTGTATGAGTCGCTCGTGATAAAGCTTCAAGGCATGGAGATGCAATTTACTTCGAGGAAGAAGAAGACCAAAGGTTGGTCAGATCATGTAGCCCTGGCTAAACGATCATTTAGATTTGGCTAAACGATCGAGTAAAAAAAGTTCTAACTCGATCGTGTAGCATTTACTAAACGATCATATGGCTAATTCTAAATGAATGAGTAAAATGTTAACTCAATCGGTTTGCAATGGCTACTCGATCGTGTAAACGATGGGGGTAAACGATCGTTGAGTATGGGATACTCATTGCATGGTAGGCATGCACACTAAACGATCGTGTAGGCCAACATGCTTCATCGCATAATTACTGGCTACTCAATCACTCAGTAAATGTTAAACAGCGCTTGCTTCTCTATCGTGCTTCATCACATGGTTGTCATCTATTCGATCGTTTAGGAAAGTGTTATGCTCGGTGCGCTGCATGATCAAGTGGCCTTCATGCTTCATCGCATAGTCAAAGGTACTCGATCGTTGCTACATGATCGTGGTTACTCGACCAACTTTACTAGACGATCACAAGGAAAAGTTACAAGATTAGGGAGCGAGGATTCGCCCGGGCGGTTCAAGACCCGGTTTGCCTATTTCAACCGGCTTGCTCGATGGTTTATGTAATAGATAGTTTTTATTTTTGGTTTTTTAGTCTAATCATCCCGGTCCATTGATTTTGATGAATGTACATGAGATGTATGTTTAAATTATATGTCATATGGTATGTTATATAGTTTTAAATCCCACCATAGGTTATACATTTATTCATGCATCATCTTTATATTATAAGAGTTATAATATAGTGGCTTGCATGATTAAATTACTTTAAAGCATGTTCATGCATCATATAATATAAGAGTTATATTTATGCATGCATTAAGCATATTCATGCATCATCTTTATATTATAAATGTTATAGTATAAGGGTGTATGGAAACATGTATTTCTTAGTTCATTACTTTTATATAAGAGTTATATATAGTAATGAATGGACATTGCATGAAGCATGACACATAGGTTAATTTAGAAGAGTTATAAATACCTAGTCTAGCTTAGCAATGTGGATGATTTTGGTTGTTTCCTTTTGTGAGAGTTATAATGGAAATTAGAACTAAAATCAATAAGAAAGACATGCATGCAAACTTAGACTTGAATCCTAAAAGAGTTTAAAATTTGATGGAGATAAACCTATGATCACGGTTCTAATGAGATTAGAAACCTAAGTTTAATCTTTTAATCAACTTAATAGGATTAAATTGACTAATGAAAGATTAAATATGTACCAAATCTATCTATAAGGGACCTTTTGTCTAAGGAGGGTTCTGTATAGGCTGAGGTATTTAAGTTGACGAAAACGGAACACCGGAACCTACCTTGAAAGGTGAATTAGATAAATTTGTTGCATGCATGCAAATTTGATAATAGTCTGTTAAAGTGTTTGATGGGACTTGATTCGAACTTGTTTAATTATCAAAAGCAAGAGTTGCTTTGAGCAAATTAAACACACACTTAGATAAAATAAGTAGCTGGATTGTCTAAGTTAATGAATCCATAGGTAAAACATTCAGTGGGAGGTACTTGGGGTATATGATACTTCACTTAAACCTCTACACATTTCTCCTTGATGTTCACACCATGAGATCTATCCTCGACCTCGAGGCACCCTGGGAGTGTGGTGTTTGGGTAGGTCAATACCAAGGTGAATGAAAAGAATGTTCATAGTAAGTGGGAGTGGGACGTGTGGCAACATATCCCACGGTCTCTTTCATTAGGTTGGATAACATTTTGTGCATCGCCTCGAGGCACCCTGGGAGTGTCCCCCTACAAAATAGAAGTTTTGCACGACTCTTTATCTAATCTCCTGTATAGGATAAGGTCGCTTTAGTCTCTTGTCCTAATCTTCTTTTTCTCTACGGTGGGTATATTAGGGCGGGACTCTAGGGCCTAAAATGAAAGGTTACATTTACGCGAAATTGTTAAAGGTTAACAGTTCTAGACCGAAAAATGGTGACTGTTAGAATCAGTTACAAGAGTTGTTTCTGTCTAATGGTTGAGAATGTCTCATCCCAGTAAAGGGGCACTTAATCACCCCACTGGTGATTTTTGTCCTACCTCGCCGGGGCATCATTGCAAAATAGATGTCATTTCACTTAGGGTACATAAAAACTATTTTTCTAAAACTAAAATTGGTGTTAAAAGTGGTAATGCATAGACTTATTAAGTTTGTTCGTGGATTTTTTCAACAACTTTTAAAATGGCAACAGGCATGTTAGCTCTATTAAGTGCCAACAAACTGACTAACGAAAACTACGCTAGTTGGAAAAACACAGTTAATACCATACTCATCATCGATGACCTAAGGTTCGTTCTTATGGAGGAGTGTCCTCCTATTCTGACTCAATTTGCCGCTCGAAATGTTCGGGAGGCATATGAGAAATGGACAAGGGTGAACGAGAAGGCCCAAGCTTACATTTTTGCCTGTCTAAACGACGTATTGGACAAGAAGCATAAGCTTATGGTCTCTGTGTGTGAGAGCATGGAGTCTCTGCGAGGAATGTTTGAACAATCGTGTGGGCAGCTCAAGCACGAAGCTCTCAAGTGCATCTCAACTCCAAAATGGAAGAGGGTAATCTGTTCAAGAACAAGTTTTGAACATGATGGTCCACTTCAATGTGGCGGAGATGAATGGGGCCTGCATCGATGAGAGCAACCAAGTTGGCATAATTCTACAAACGTTGCTAGAAATCTTCCTACACTTTGTCAGCAATGCTGTGCTGAAGAAAGTTGATTATACCCTTACAACTCTCCTCAACGAGTTGCAGACATTCCAATCCTTGCTAAAAAACAAGGAGAAGAAGGTTGGTGAGGAAAATGTTGCTTCATCATCTAAGAAGTTCCATCGAGGTTCGACCTTAGGAACTAAGTCTACATCTTCTACTTCTAACACTACTAAGTAGAAAAAGAAGAAGGGTGGTAAGGGGAAAGGGAAGGCACCGACTAACCCACAACCTATCGCACAACAGGATAGGCAACCAGCGTTGGTTGAAAAAGGAAAATGTTTTCATTGCAATCAGGATGGGCACTGGAAGTGGAACTGTCCTCGTTGGTTAAAGGAGAAGAAGAAGGCTAAGGCCAAGGCAAAACAAGGTAAATGTGATTTACTAGTTATGAAAACTTGTTTAGTGGAGAATGATGATTATGCCTGGATTATAGACTCTAGGGCCACTAATCATGTTTGTTCTTATTTACAGGGGATTAGATCCTGGCAGCAGCTTGAAGCTGGTGAGATGACGATGCGAGTAGGCATTGGGCACTTCGTCTCAGTTGTGGTAGTGGGAGGCCTTCAGTTGACTTTACAGAATAAATTTATCATTTTACATGATGTATATGTTGTTCCTAAGTTAAAGCGGAACTTAATTTCTGTAAAATGTTTGATTGAATGTAAATATACTCTTAATTTCTCGGTGAATAAAGTGTTTATTCTGAAAGATGGTGTTGAGATATGTTCAGCAAAATTGGAAAACAATTTGTATGTGCTAAGGTCGTTAGCAACAAATTCCCTCCATAACATAGAGATGTTTAAAACTACTGTAACTCAAAACAAACGACTTAAGATTTCTCCTAAAGAAAAGGCCCAACTTTGACACCTTCGATTACGACACATCAATCTCAATAGGATTGAGAGGTTAGTGAAGAATGGACTTCTAAGTGAGTTAGAAGAAAATTCTTTACCTGTGTGCGAGTCATGCCTTGAGGGCAAAATGACTAAAAGACTTTTTACTGGAAAAGGTTATTGAGCCAGAGATCCTCTAGAGTTAGTGCATTCAAACTTTTGTGGTCCGATGAATGTGCGAGCCAGGGGAGGCTATGAGTATTTCATCACTTTTACTTATGATTATTCAAGGTATGGGTATGTTTATTTGATGCAACGAAAGTTAGAATCCTTTGAAAGTTTAAATAGTTCAAGGTTGAAGTTGAAAACGCATTGGATAAACGGATTAAAACACTTCGATCAGATCGGGGTGGAGAGTCTTTGGATTATGAGTTCCAGAACTATATGATAGAACATGGAATCGTTTCTCAACTCTCAGTGCTTGGTACACCTCAACATAATGTGATATTGGAGAGCAGAAATAGAACCCTGTTGGACATGGTTCGATCGATGATGAGTTATGCTTCTTTACCGAACTCGTTTTGGGTTTTTGTAGTGGAGACTGCAGCTTATATCCTCAACTGTGTTCCGTCCAAGAGTGTTGCTAGAACACCTTTAGAATTGAGGAACGGGCGTAAAGCTAGTTTACGTCACTTCCGCATTTAGGGTTGCCCAACCCATGTGCTTGAGGCTAATCCTAAGAAACTGGAACCACGTTTTAGGCTGTGCCTTTTTGTAGGCTACCCCAAAGGGACACGAGGGGGTTACTTTTATGATCCTAAGAAAAACAAGGTGTTTGTGTCAATAAACACTACTTTCCTTAAGGAGGATCATATGAGGGAGCACAGTTAATGTAGTAAAATCGTATTGCGTGAACTTTTCAATGAAAGTACTCAAACTTCAACAAGAGTTGTTGAAAGGCTTGCTACATCAACAAAAGTTGTTGATAGAAGTTCATCTAATAAGTTAATCCACCTCAAGAGTTGAAGGAACCTAGATGTAGTGGGAGGGTTGCGAGCCCACCTGTTCACTATATGGGTTTCAACTGAATCCTGGCTATAGTAGTCGATGGCAAGGTTGAGGATCCATTGTCTTACAAAAAGGCAATGGAGGATGTTGATTGGGTTGAGTGGGTCAAAGCCATGGATCTTGAGATGGAGTCTATGTACTTCAAATCAGTATGGGATCTTATAGATCAATCTGATGGGATTAAACCTATAGGTTGTAAATGGATCTAAAAGAGGAAATGAGGTACTGATGGGAAGGTGCAAACTGTCAAGACTAGACTTGTGGCAAAGGGTTATACACAGGTGGAGGGAGTTGACTATGAGGAAACTTTCTCGTCGGTTGCCATGTTGAAGTCTATCTGCCACATATCCATTGCCTCATATTATGACTATGAGATATGGAAAGTGGATGTCAAAAGACTGGCTTTCTGAATGGTAATCTTGAGAAGGCTATTTATATGGTGCAACCCAAGGGATTCATAGCCCAAGGTCAGGAGCAAAAGGTTTGCAAACATAAGGTTTGATATTGCGATCAAATCTTATGGCTTTGACCAAAACGTTGATGAGTCTTGTGTCTACAAGAAAATCATCAATAGTTTAGTAGTTTTCCTAGTGTTATATGTAGACGATATTCCACTCATTGGGAATGATGTAGGTTTACTGACTTCAATTAAAAATTGGCTAGCGACCCAATTCCAAATGAAAGATTTGGGAGAGGCTCAGTTTATTCTTGGGATTAAGATCTTTTGGGATCGAAAGAACAAAGTGCTAGCACTGTCTTGGGCATCGTACATTGACAAGATATTGATCGAGTACTTGATGCAGAACTTCAAAAGGGGCCTACTGGCTTTTCAGCATGGATTTACATTATCTAAGGAACAGTGTCCTAAGACACCTCAAGAGGTTAAGGAAATGAGACGAGTCTCTTATGCATCTGTCGTTGGCAGTTTGATGTATGTGATGTTATGTACTAGACCTGTCATCTGCTATGCTGTGGAGATAGTCAGTAGATATCAGTCTAATCCATGACAGGGTCACTAGACTACCGTAAAAGACATCCTCAAGTATCTTGGACCTAAGGATTTGATCCTTACTGGATACACAGACTCTGATTTTTAGACTGATGAGAGTTCTAAAAAATCCACTTCAAGATTAGTGTTCACTCATGGAAGGGTTGTAGTATGGCGAAGCACTAAGTAGAGGTGCATCGCTGACTCTATGATGGAGGTCGAGTATGTAGCGGCTTGTGAAGCTACTAAGGAGGCCTTTTGGCTAAGGAAATTCCTGACTGATCTGAAAGTAGTTCCAAACATGTCTAGATGCATCACCCTTTATTGTGATAATAGTGGTGCTATGGTGAATTCCAGGAAGCTTAGGAGTCACAAGCGCGACAAACATATAACACGAAAATACCATCTCATCTGGGAGATTTTGCATCAAGCTTTTTAGGGTCACTTACAAAGCATCGGTCTATGAGACTGTCCGCGGCTGGACTAGGGCAAGTGGGAGATTTTGTATTGGGTCTTAGTTCCCTAGTTTATTGTTTTGTACGTGTATTTATCTTGTGCACCCACTTGCTTTAGGACAAATGGGAGATTGTTGGCTTGATGCTCTAAATCTCGTAGGGTCCTGTAGTTTATAAACACGTGTATGAATAAACTTTTGTGATGTAATAATATGAGATATTTTCTTGACTATTGTCTATAAAATATGAGGTATTTTAGTTACATTAACCACAAACCAATAAACTAAAATCCTTGGTTATCGTTGTAACTTAAGGATGTATGTGGAGACATATTAATGGATCATGCCTTAAGTGATAACCTAAATGGTCTGTAGTATATGGATAAAGGAGGGAAACCTTATCCTGGTGACACTACAGATACGACCCGCTTTGTAGATGTTACAAGTGTTGTAAGGTGCTACAGATGGTCTGATCTTGAACATTCATGTGGAGACATGCAAGTAGGGTATCCTATATAAAGGAGTTTGTATAAGACCAGACCACGAAATGTTTAATATCATTATATAACATTGTTTATGACAGAGACTTTCATTTCACTAGGATGACTATAGGTAATATGACCTTAATCCTGAGTGAGTTGGGAACTTCTACCTATGAGGGCACTTCTTTGATTTGCATGGGAGTGAGTGGCCAGATTACCGACTCAAACCTGCCACTTTGGGGATTCGTCTGATTAGAGAGCTGGGAACTCAGCTACACAAGATGGAATTCACTCCTTTTCTGAAGCAGGGGTAAGTAGATATATTTCTCCTTTAAGGGCTGATTCTGGGGCTTGAACAATGTGATGCCACACACTTTCTCATGGCCAGAGAACTGTTCACTCATAGTAGGACTATGATGTATTGTTCAGTAGAGGATTCAATGGTACTTAAGGAGTTAGATGATATGATAAATTAATATAAATATGATTTATATTAAATAAAGGAGAAAATAACTATAGTTTAAATATTACATATGATGTGATATCAAAACTATTGGTTATAAATATAATATGATAAATTAGTTATTATATTTATTTATAATAAAAACAATTATGAGATAATTGTTAGTTGGTTATTTTCTTTTCTCCATTAACCGTGCAAGTTGGAGGTTATTTTTAGTTTTAATAACTAAAGAATAAAATGAAAAAAGTTTTCATTTTTTTATTAATCTCATTTTTTGCATATCAATCAATCGAGTGAAAACAGAGAGCTATACGATAGCCATTTGAGAGAGTGAACGACGAGCAAGTTAGCTACACGACTACCTCATTTACTAAACGATCGAGCACCCTTTGTCTATACGATAGACTTTCTATTTCTCCCACTTACTCGATCGTGTAACTCAATCGTATACATCCTCCTTCCCTCTACCATATTCAATAGTGCATACACCTCCTGGATTCTCACTCCGAGAATACCAAGGTAGCCTTTTGGTAGTGTTTACGTACTATTCGAGGGACGAGTGTTATTTGTTCTTGATCAAGGAGATTGTTGTGTTTGACGTTCGTGTTGGTGAACGATTGTGCTGTTACATTAAGGAAACGTGTAGACGAGTTCTTCAAAGGTATGTCACTCGATTCCCTTTGTATTTAAGTTAAGAAAGCATGTTGTAATTTTCTCTATAATGCATAACTGTGGCTGTATATTTGTAAATGCTTTATTCTTTCACAATGAGTTTGGAAAGATCTTACTTCCACTCACTAGTTCTCTTGAATAAGAATTCCTTCACATGCAAGAGAAGCTCGAGCAATTCGTGAGGAATGACGTCTGGAGTCTTGTTTCCAAGCCTGAAAATGTGAATGTTATTGGCTCAAAGTGGATTTTCAAAAACATTACTGATGAGAATGGAAACGTGACCAGAAATAAAGCAAGATTAGTGGTTCAAGGATACACACAAGTTGATGGTGTGGACTTTGATGAAACCTTCGCTCCTGTTGCAAGATTAGAAGCTATTAGACTCTTGCTCGACATTGCTTGTATTTTGAAGTTTAAATTACATCCGATGGATGTGAAAAGTGCCTTATTGAACAGAATTCTAAATGAGGAAGTATATGTTGCTTAACCCAAAGGATTTGTGGTTCCTTCTCACCCCGAGCATGTGTATAAACTCAACAAGGCCCTCTATAAGCCTCAAACAGGCTCGCGAAGCATGGTATGAGTGTCTAACCCAATTTCTTGTCATCAATGGGTACAGACGAGGGGGAGTTGATAAAACTCTCTTTGTAAAGAGCTCTGGTGAAAAACTTGTGATTGTTTAAGTTTATGTTGTTGACATTGTTTTCGGAGGAACGTCTCAGGAGATGGTTGAGCTCTTTATGAAACAGATGTAGGATGAATTTGAAATGAGTATGGTAGGAGAACTAACCTATTTTCTAGGATTTCAAATCAAACAACTTAATGAGGGAATCTTTATCTCACAAAGTAAATATGCCAGAATTTAGTGAAGAAATTTGATCTTGGAAGTGCCCGTGCTAAAAGAACTCCTGCTTCAACTCATGTAAAAATGTCAAAAAACTCCAGTGGAACTAATGTTGATGAGAATCTCTATAGAAGCATCATTGGGAGTTTGCTTTATTTGATTGCTAGCAGACTTGACATTGCCTTTGTTTTTTGTGTTTGTGCTAGATATCAATCCTATCCTAAACATAGTTATTTACTTAGTGCAAAGAAAATTATCAAATACATAAATGAGACTAGTGATTATGGCTTATTGTACACCCTTGATACCAGTACCGCTCTAGTTGGCTATTGTAATGTTGATTGGGCAGGTAACTTAGAGGATAGAAAAAGTACATCATGAGGTTGCTTTTTCTTAGGGAACAACATGGTTTCGTAGTTCAGCAAGAAACAAAATTGTGTTTCCATGTCTACGGCAGAAGCAAAATATATTGCAACAAAGAGTAGATGTACTCAATTGACTTGGATGAAGTAGATGTTGATGGAATATGATGTCTCACAAGATGTCATGACTATTTTTTGTGATAATATGAGTGCGATTAACATATCCAAAAATCCAGTTCTACACAGTCGTACTAAGCATATAGACATCAAACATCATTTCATTCGTGATCTTGTAGAAGGTAAATAGTTTGTGTTAGAGCACATTAACACATTTTTACTAAGGCTTTTGATGCTGATCGTTTTGAGGCTCTGAGAGCAGCCTTAGGTCTCTGTGATTTAAAGACATAGCAACTAGTTTTGTGGGTTGAGTCAATTGAGAATCCCGACCCATCAGTTGTGGAAGCCCATAAGGCAGATCATGCAATTAACTGTTTTAATTATGGTTGGTGAGAATTCAAGGAAGTTTAACTGTGGTTTAACTTCTGATTGTTGAGGAGGTTTGATCGTAACAGGTTTACTTATTGCATTGTGGGTTTTTCTCTCTCTCTCAATTGCCTTCGTTTGATATTTGTATTCTTGATTACTTTACTTAGTCATCTCTAATGGTGAGTACTCGCCAAGGGACTCACACATCTAACAGTAAAATGGTAAGATATAAAGAAAAGGCTAAGTGCAAGATTCATGTTATTGATAAAGTTCCATCGCCCTTTACAAACAAATATGGTGTTCATATGTGAGGTCTTCCTGTTAAAACTAAGGAAGTTGGAGTTCCTCCTTCCTCCGCAAAAAGAAGACGTTTTGGAGGAAGTCAACCATCAGAAACTAAAGAGAAAGAAAAGGTAAGTTCATTGTCCTTAACGATGGTTGATTTAATTAGGGCTAATGTTGAAATTATTTACAAAACTCCTTCCAATGGTGAATTTGAACACATGCATGAGTATATCATCTTACCTAGAAACCCTAAAGAGATTGTTGAACCTTCTATAAAAGTTCACGGGACGCTAGAATTTTCGAAGGTAGTTGTGTTGATAATGTTGTTCTTGAATCTGGTTCTGTTTGGGCTGGTATGACTGCTCAAACTTTTGTTCCTGAGTTATGTTCTAATGTTGTTATTCCTGATTGTCGAATCTGAGAAGTTGTCTGTTCCTACTTCAATTGTAATGTTGATTCATGATAATGTTGAAATTGCTGTTGATTTAGAAAAAAGTGAAGGTGTAAATACTTCTGATGAAACTGTTTTGAACTTTATTGTTGAGAATATTGTTTTTTCCTCCACTGTACTCGATGATATTGACTCGCAAGGTGCTCTTATGGTTCTGATTGTTATTGACACTGGGCCTAGTGACAAGGCTCATAATGTTAAAGAAAATGTTGAGACTCTGCACGAGTCTTCCATTTTACTAAACCAAAATCCTGATAATGCTGTTTTGTTTGCCTTTTGCGGCTCCTGAGAATGTGAAAAATGTTGGTGAACCTAAAGTTGACACTGATTCTAGTGACCCAAGTTTAGAGAGTTCTCCCCACTCCACGCATTCAAATGATGAAGACGATATTCTTATTGTTGCTCTACGATCTAAGAAAGTTGTTGATAGTGCTAGTATTTCTGAGGATGGTATTAATGATGTTGATACTTCTTCTGAGTCCTCTGATCATGATTTTAAGCAATTTGCTTTTGAGGAAGCCTCTGACTGGGGTTTCAAGAGTAGCTCAGAGAAAAAAGCTATAGGCTCTGTTCGGGTTACTAGGGCCACAGTTCAGACCAAAAGAAAACAATCATCTGTGACTAATGTCTCTTTTGTGCCTTTGAATGGTGTCTCTTTTCACACTAAAGAGAGTGCAAGCCTGTGGAAGTATGTTGTAAAACGAAATATTATGGATGAGAAAGAATTATCTAATTGTACTTAAGAATATGTTGAGCTTAAGGAGTTGATTCAAACTGCTAGTCTTGAAAGAATAGTGTTGAATTTGGGGCTCTACTATCCTCAACTGGTTCGTGAATTCATTGTGAATCTTTCCTCAAACTTTGCAAAATCAACTAGTCAAGAAGGTCTTATTCTTCCGTTGCTTTTTGTTGCATCTTATGATCTGGAGTCTTTGGTGCGCCAAGAAAAAGGTTGAGATGGATGAGGTTTTACTAATCATGCTGTCTGTTTTATCTCGGGATGTGGGTGCTTCCTCTTCTCAACAATGACGTTGATGTTTTTTTTTACAGCCAGAAAGGGGGAGTTATTTGTGGTTTGGTTTGGTGATGTTTGGTGGTTTCTGACTGTTTCTTTTTTCCTCCTGATTATGATGTGTTTTTGTTTTGGGGACTGATATGTTTTAGCTTGTTATGTGTTGTTCTATTAATGTTATTGTTTTTATCAAGACTTGCTTTCAGACATCTGTGCTTATTATTGAATAGTAATTTGTTTTTGTTCTGCCTATAAAAAAATTATAAGCCAAAGGGGGAGCTTGTTGGAGATTTGGCTTGTTGGGGTTATAATTTTCTCTAAGGCAGTGGTTCTGCAAATGATTCAAATAAAGTTTTAACACCAATTGTGACATCAGAGTATTTTTCTATAGAATATTTTCCATATCTGGAAATTACCGATTGTGATATTTAGTCCGATATGTTCCTTTTTCGATGTGCGGCTTTTTATTCCTAATGAGGACTTATTTCCTTTGTTGGATTCATTTATTTGAAGTGAGTTTTGCAAACTGTTTAGGGTTGCCACATTTTTGTAATTGAGCAAGACGTTTTTTTCTATACTTCGGCCGAACTATTCTATGTTGTGTTCTTGGTCATTTGCTCACTATTCTGCTGTGCATGTTCTACATCTGTTGAGTGCAACACTTTAAAGAGTTTCACGGTCTTAGGGGAGCCTAAGCCATCTGAGAAGTTCTCTAACTTAGGGGGACCTAATAATTGTTGGGGAATCTCACAAACTTTTGGGTGCCAAAGTGTCAGTTGCTAATATTAACATATTTAGGGGGAGACTAAATTTAGTTGAAAGGGAGTCTCACATCTAGGGGAAGCCTAGGTGCAGTGTGAGTTAAGCTCTATGGGAGCCACTGTAGTAGTTGGTGTATTACAGATAAGTATTACATTGTAAATTGTTCAACTCTTTAATATTAGTAGATCATCCTTCCTAGACTTTCTAGCCCCTAAGCATAGGTGGTTATCATCGAACTGGGTTACCAACTGTTGTGTGTTTTTACTTATTGATAATATTTTTGTTGTTAGAGTTGTTGTCAGTACTTTCTATTTAACATTTGTATATTGAGTGGTTAGTCATCCTAGCACTTTTTCACATTTCAAGTATATCATTAATGTATCAATATGCATACTATAATTTGTTCAAAATGCAATACAAAGTATTACATTAATGTACTAATAGTTTATCAGTACTATTTCAAAATTCATTTAAAATGTATCAGTGGTATATCAAAAGTATAATTCTAAAAAAAAATTATTTTCATACTAAAATTAACACTTCTTTAAGGCATTCAACTCGATCAAATAGTAACCAAATAATTACCCGCCAAATTTGTTTTCTCTTAACTTCTTAGTATTTTAGGCGAGTTAAGTTATCCTCAGTTTGATTGATACTCCAAATTGTTGATATTAGGACTGAAGTTCAAAATTTGTTTGAGAATAACAAAATTTCCACAAACTCACATAACAAATATATAAATCTTATTCCTCTTCTTAAAATAAAGTACACCAAAAGTCAGACTATCCAAAAAGAAGCTAATTTTGGATAAGATTGTTGTGCAAGACTATTCGAACGGGACCTTAAGAAGAACACAGGGAGAATATTTTTTTTTTTTCTTTTTTTGTGGTTGATCCATCATGGATCCCAAAAGTTAAGGACGTTAAGCTAGCTTTACGATGTTTTATCAGTACAATGATTTCGTATAATTTAGATTGTAGTTAAACCATGCAACCCTCCTTTGTAAAGTAGCAAATAATAATAATTCAATTTTAAAAAAAATTATTTGCCACATAACTAATTTTAATTGGTTAACTTGGTGAGTTGAACAAAGATAGGTGCAAGTCTAGTTAGCACCAAAGTTTTCTTTACTCCTGTTGATAATGGTCCATTGAACAATAAAAATACATACAAATAATCCATCAAATATGGAAATCCACAGTTCCTCAAACTCAAAAACGACTTCTAAAACATGTATACTTTACCCGCATGTGTGATGACAATCTAACGAGGATAAAACTCTGTAATTGAAACGTCATTCTCCGAAGCTTGAAGAGACGTGGTTGGGGTTGGATGGGGTTGGATGGGGCGGGTTATAGAATGACCAACCCCATCTGACTTTGACATTGTGTTTAATTTATTAGTGGTACTATGCATGAAGAATGCAGGTTCAGAGGGTATAGGAAGAGTGAGAGATGAACTATTTAGCATCAGAACCACCGAAGACATTGTTGGTCGACTTGCTACATTTTCTTGAACACATAGTAGTCCAATGTGAATGCATCTTATCATTTCGATCATTGAACCAACACTAAGACTTAAATCTATGACATTTGTGGCTGTTCCTGCCCTCCAATTTTTCCATGCCTACAACCAAATTTATGTCTAATTATAGTTCATTTCATTAAAGTTTAAAGTAAGTTGATCATATACTTACAAAGCTCGCGAGATCTTCCATATTTTCTCCATTGCGAAAACAATTATTTTTTTGGCCACTCAAAATTTCAAGAACCAAAATACCAAAGCTAAATACATCTGATTTTATTGAAAATTGTCCGTGCATTACATACTCTGGTGCCATATAGCCACTGCAAAAGTAATAACAATAGATTATTCAAAAGTACTGTAAAAAAAAAATAAAAATAAATTTGTACTTACTAAGTTCCCACAACTCTACTTGTATTGCCTTGAGTCTCATCTACTTCAAACAATCTTGCCATACCAAAGTCTGCAATTTTTGGATTCATTTCTTCATCCAACAAAATATTGCTAGCTTTGAGATCTCGATGTATGATTCGAAGACGAGAATCTTCATGAAGGTAAAGAAGTCCTCGTGCAATGCCATTTATTATGTTGTATCGTCTTTGCCAACCTAAATGTGTTCGCTTCACAAAATCTACATGGACGTCCATATATGTAAAAGCATTTGTCAATTATATGGAAGGAAGTCTCTTCCAATTTGTGTAGACCAAAGAAAGAACAAATGTTATACCGAATATGAAGTGGTCGAGGCTGCCATTTGGTACAAACTCATATATGAGAAGTCTTTCTCTTCCTTGCAAGCAGAATCCCAACAGCCTAACCAAGTTTCGGTGCTGAAGCTTGACTACCAAAAGGACTTCATTTTTGAATTCAACATCTCCTTGTTGTGAATTATGTGCAAGCCTCTTCACTGCAATATGTTGTCCATTAGGTAGCTTACCCTGAAAATATAAGACGTTAATTATGAGTAATTTCACTTGAACACCTTATGCTTTAAACCTCCCGTTTACTACTATTCTTTAATTCATTCATTTCAATACACCTTGTAAACAGCTCCAAATCCACCCTGTCCTAGCTTGTTTTCACTTGAGAAGTCATTTGTTGCATCTTTAATGTCATCAAAATTAAATTGAATTGTCTCTACACTGCTAATTTCTTCACTGGCATCCCCAAGAGCAACATCTAAGAGTTTGGATTAAGACATGAACATCAAATTGATCACTCACTGTACGATTAAAGATAGAAAAACTGCCATCTAAAAAACAAAATAGAGGAAGCACAAACCACTCACTTTCATATTTTCTTACTGGGATTTTCTGCTTTCTGTTTCTCCATCTCAGAATCATGCAAATACCAACAATGAGAATGATGGCTGAAACAATGGACACTGCAACAATTATAACAGTTCTAGCGGTATTGCCATTATTTCCTGCAAAACAAAAAAAAGAGGTTATGTGTGTAATCAATCCAAGTTGTTCGAAGATAATCTTGTCAACTGTAAATTACCTCCTGTCGGCGGCGACGTTGGAGAGGGGAGATTAGGAGCTGATGGCAGAGGTGAAGGTGGAGGCGGAGGCGGAGGCGGAGAGAGAAGTGACTGATACAGAGGGTGGATTTCATAATTGATTTGGCAACTAGCTGCTAGCATTCTTGCCCCTAAGCTGCCATTACAACAACTAGGAAGATTACTTTGAAGCCGACTGAGGCAGACCTCACAAGAGAAATACGACATGTCGGGAAAACAATCAACAAGCCCATATATGGTAAACGTATTCGGATTTTTAAGCTTCACATCTCCGCCTGCAGACTTTCGAATCGAAGTCCCTGACGCAGCCTCCTCACGCAGTCGATCCAGTAACTCTCCCCGTTCCTCATTGAAACCGTCCGCATCTGGCGCCGCTCGGTTGTTGCGTGCAATATAAGTGACGGGCAAGTCTGTCTCATCGTGAACAGAGTTGTTTGAGTAGAGAATTTGGCAATCGTGGTACCATCCTGCACCTTCCTTCTGTGTTGGACAGTTTTGTGTAATTCTACGGACTGAATTATTCACGCAACTTCTGCATTGTTCCAAGGGAACGCCTTTTCGACAAAGAACCTTAGCGTTGGCTGTGTCCGGATCTTCACCGGAGGTGGCATTATAGAAACCGTAGTCAACCCGGCGGTTGTCGGTATTGGAATTGGAGGAGATTGAAGCAAGTGCGGTGTCGAGATTCTTCTTGAAAGGGCTGTTGTTGGTGTAGTTGCCTTTGTCTGAACAATAGTGATAAAAAAAGTCTGGCTGAGAAATTGTGGTTAATATCAAGTTTGCGATGGCGAAGATGAGGAAGAAAAGCGCTTTCAAACTCAAACTGCCGATCTCCATTTTCCCTCTCAAGGTAAGAAGAGAACATCAATTTCAGTGGGTTTACGGAGAAGTTAGCTCTGATCCTACTAATCACGCGTTGTTCCACTGGAAAAATCTGTGTGGAAGCCGACGGCTTTGACTCTGACTTAGTATTTTACTAACACGTGTTTACATCTTGTCCACATTCTTCACCTACCTTTTGGAAAATTCTTGCAAGCCATTAATGTGTTCTGTTTAAGTTTAACAGCGATTTTATTCATATATTTTGAAAACTAGTTTTCTACACGAGTGATATTTTTTTTTTTTTTTGAAAATTTTTACGGATAGAGAAAGTGTTAAATGATTTACATAGCAAAAGAAATACTGATAGACGCTAATATATTTTTACCGACATCTATCCGTGATAGACTTCCTTTAGTTTCTATTCCTCATAGACACGGATAGATTTCTATCGGCCTCTATTAAATAATATTAAAATTTTACTATTTTGTGCAAATAGTTTCCCTTATTTTTCTATTTCTAAAAATCTCCCATTTTTATGTATATGTCTCCTTTGCTCATCTTAAAAAGAAGAAAAAATACTTAGGTGCATCCCGAGCATCATCTATCTTTGTGCATCTCATCAAATTGTCCAATCATAACTTGTCATGTGGCAAATTTTGCTTTTTTCTTTTTTTTGAAATATTTTAATATTTTTTTATGTGAGGGATGAAAAGGGATGTAAAAAGATTGGTGCATCTGGTGTACTACCCTAAAAAGAAAACATCCATTATAAAATAACTAAAAAGTAATAATAGTAAAGAGGAAGACCTTGAAATCATATAAAATATATGTATTTATGATCGGATACATGAAGAAAAAATTTAATGGTAGTAAGAAATTAAGAATTATCCCTATACTATAGACCCTTTCAGTTGTATCTTGAACGTTGATCCATGTATGTCTCCACAGAACTCAAAATACAACCTAGGATGTTAGTTTGTTGGATTTAGGATTATTAAAAAAAAAAAAAAAAAAAAAAAAAACAACACAATCAATAACACTTATTGAAATAATATCGATAGATTATTTACATTTATTATCTACGAGTTTTAGGGCATAAAACCTAACAAACTCTCACTTGAACTAAAATTCTAGTTAGTGGGATGTACATAATAACAAAACCCAAAACAGTGGAAATGGTAAATAATTACAATAAACTAGGGCATCCATATACCCATTACACATCTCGCACTTGTCCTAGATTATAGAATGTACATGTCTCGTAGACCTAGACTCTCTAAATGACTTTCAAACACATTAGTTGAGAGAGTCTCCATAAATGGATTAGCAATGTTGTGCTCTGAAACGATATTTGTAACGATCACATCTTCTCATTATACAATCTCCCGTATCAGGTGATACTTCCTCTAAATATGTTTTCCTCTTTTGTTGTTGCGAGGCTCTTTATAGTTTGTTACTGCCCCATTGTTGTCACAGTATAAAGTGATATGCAAGTCCATGTTTGGAACCACTTTCAAATCACTTAGGATCTTCCTGAGCCAAGCTACTTCCTTTGCTGCTTCACAAGCAGCTACATATTCAGCCTTCATAGTGGAATCTGCAATGCATCCTTGCTTGATGCTAGGCCTACTATAGCTCCCCCATTCAGGGTAAACACTGATCCTGACATGAATTTTCTAGAATCCTTGTCAGTTTGGAAATTAGAGTCGGTGTATCTCATAAGGATCAAATCCTTAGCTCCATACACCAGCTTGTAGTCCCTCATTCACCTAAGATACTTGATGATGTTTTTTACTGCAGTCCAGCTGTCTAACCCTGGATTGGACTAGTACCTACTATTTATTCCTACTGCATAACAAATGTCTGGTCTAGTGCAGAGTAGAGCATACATTAAGCTGCCCATAGTTGAGGCATAGGGAATATGTCTCATATCCTCAATTTCTTAAGGTGTCATAGGACACCGTTCCGTAGACAAGTGAACCCCGTGCCTGAAAGGTAATAAACCCTTCTTAGAGTTCTACATTGAATATCGAGTAAACATTTTTTCAATATAAGTTGTTTGAGACAAAGCCAATGTTCTGTTCTTGTGATCCCTAATAATTTGGATCCCAATTACATACTGGGTCTCTCCCAAGTCTTTCATTTGGAATTGGGTTTCTAGTAAATTTTCTAATATTAGTAAGGAACCCTACATCATTCCCAATGAGTATGATATCGTCCACAAAAAGTACCAAGAAAGCTACTTTACCGTTGATGATTTTCTTGGACACAAGATGTTAGGGTTGATATCTTAAATTTGGTGACTTTATTACCATTGTAATTGTAAAGTACAAATAGTTTATTTGCTTATTGAAATCTGAGGTATTTTATTTGATATTTAGTAGCATTAACCCACAAAACCAACAAACTAACATCCAAGGTTTTCTTTTGTAGCTTAAACATGTATGTAGAGACATACAGGTGGATCATATTTAAGTGATAACCTAAATGGTCTGTAGTAGTTAGATAAGGTTGGATACCCTATCCCGGTGATACTACGAATACGACCCACTTTATAGATGTTACAATTATTGTAAAGTTCTACAAATGATCTGATCTTGATCATTCATATAGAAACATGTGAGCGAGGGTGGTCTATACAAAAGAGTTTGTATAAGACCGGACTACAAAATGAATAGTCTCATTATATAACGACGTTAATAGCAGAGACTTACATTTCACCAGGATGACCATAGGTCACATGACTTAAATTCTGAGTGAGTTGTGAACTCATGCCTATGAAGGCAGTTCTTTGGTTTGCATGGGTGAGAGTGGCCAGATCGCCGACTCAATATGCTTATCATTTTGGAGATTCGTTTGATTGGGGAGTTGGGAACACAACTACACAAGATGGAATTCACTCATTCTCGAATGTTCGGGTAAGTAGATAAATTGTTACCTTAAGGGCTGATTCCAGGGCTTGAACAATGTGGCGTCACACCCTCTCTTGGCTCGAGAGGGGTTTGGTCATAGTTGGACTATGACTTATTGTTCATTAGAGGGATTAATAGTACTTAAGGAGTTAGATGTAACTATAAGGGCAAAAAGGTAATTTTTGCATAGTTGTACGTACGAGCAATTTGTGAAGGGTCATCACACTGCTGACTGGTTATATCCAATAGATACAGAAATATATCTGTAGTGCGAAGAGTGTAGCTATCAGTCTTTAATGGAGTGACCGACACTTATTGGATGTTGAGTGATTTAATTAAAGAAGTTTAATTAATTATTCAAGTACCATCGAATCTTCAATCTATAGGTCCATAAGGTCTCTTTTATAGCTCAACGGGGATTATTGAGAATTAACTTTGAATTAATTTTAGTTGTTCAAATTAATTAAGGAAAATAATTATATATGATATAATTATTTTCAATTAATTATATGTGATATAATTAATATAATTTATTTGATACGTTATACAAAGTTTATTATAAGAGAAAATAAATATTTGAATATGATTCAAATACTAATTATATGAATTGGATTCATATAATTAAATTTAATATAAATTTATTTATATTAAATACCATGAATTATTGAGACTTTTGGAACTATAGATTAAATTATATTTGATATAACATATATATATATAACTATATATATTATAACTATATAACTATATATATATATATATATATATAATTAGTTATTATATATATTTTATTAAATTTAATTGAATTTAATTTTAAATTAAAGGGAGGGAGTTACAACTTCCTTCCCCTTAATACTATCAAGCAAAATCATGTGGGAGTGGGAGTTGGTTTTACGTTTTTTGATCTTCTTCACTAAGGAGATCACATGAAGTTTGTGTGTGAAAAATCTCCCCGAACTAATTCTCTTGCAAAAACTCAGTCTCAGAAAAATCTTCCTCTCTCTCCCAAAATCAACAGAGTCCACACAACTTCTACTAATTCTCAACCTTTAAGGAGAATACAGAAGGCTCACTAGTAGTGGTGTCCAACTAAATAGTGATTTGGTTTTGCTGTGGTTTTTGGTTTTGTTCGAGATTTCAAGACGAGGGATCGTGACCGGATCGATGAGGATTATCGTGAAGAAGGTTCTTCAAAGGTTAGTATAATTCTAACCCTAATTCCTTTCATTGTTTAATTCTAAAAGCATCTGTAATTTTTTTTTTTTTTTTTGATAATATGCATAATGTTCTTCTTTAATTTTAATTCTTTGCGAAATTTAAAATGGGGACATGATCCACACTTTCGCACCAGACCTCACAGTCCTTGAATTGGTATCAGAGTAGGTTTTAAGTCCAAATTTCAATATTTCTGGAATTAAAATTCGTTTTAATGGTGGGTTGCATTACTGTACTACTTCATGTTGATGAATGGTTATGAGTTTTACAATTATGGATTTTTTGGGATTGATCTTTAGAATTTACTACTTTAGATTATAAATTTGGTTTGTAAGGGCCCACTGTTTTGGGCATTAATTTTCAATCGAGTCTGTAAGTTAATTGTTCGTGTTGTTCGAGTGTTTTTTGACAATTTTCTGGAGAAAATGAGGTCTAAATCAGAGTAGAAACGATGGAGATCGTTGCTATACAATACACAATTGTACAACAGTATTGTGACACTGTGTCCTAATGTTGCAATGTTGTGAAGAGACGGATGGAGATTTTTTCCATAGCATTACAATACTCTGAGACGAAAAAATGACGCAGTTCACGAGTGGTTCGGTTCGTGGTTCAGCTCATGTCCGGTTCGCTTGGTTTGAGTGGTTCACGACTTGGTTCGAGTTTTTGGTACGGTTCAACAGTTTTTTGTTATAATAGTTAGTTTGTAATTTATTAAATTAATATAAATGTATATTAATTTAATTAATTGTTTAGGAGTCCAATCCCAGTTCATATATTGTTCTTTAAATTATGCATTTGATGTATGATTTATTTTTATTTAATATATGTCATAATGTATGCCATATAGAAAATTTCACCATAGGTTATGCATTTAATCATGCATCATGGATATTATAAATGTTGTAATATAGTTGCATGATTTAATTTTATAGCATATTGATGCATCATATAATATAAATATTATAATATATGTTTGCATGCATTAGTGACATTATCATGCATCATTATATTTTAATTGTTATATAATATATAGTTAGCATGTTTGGATGAATGTCATTATAGATTTCATTACTTTATTAAATAAATATTATGTATGTTAAGTAATGAAATGGGAATTGCATGAAGTATGTCATTATTTTAGGTAACTTTATAATTCTTATAATTTTTCCTAAATATGATATCAAATGCAATGAATGGTTTTAATTTGTTTCATTTATTTTATAATCGTTATAATTAAATGAAATTAAAAATTAAAATCAATAATTCAGAATTGCATGCAAACTTAGGTTAAAATATTTTTTTAAAATAGTTTAAAATATGATTCACATAGACCTAAGATCACAATATTTCTAATATGATTAGAAATTAGTTTAATCTTTTTAATCAATTTAAAAGGATTAAATTAGTTTTAATAAAAGATTAAAATTATAGTAAATGTATCTATAAGGGACCTTTGTCTAAGGCTAGTTCTGTTTAGGATGGTTTAAGTTGATGGAAACGGAATACCTCTACCTAGGAATTGGCCAGGAAAGTGAATTAGATAAATTTGCTACAAGCATGTAATTGTTGATTAAAGTTTGTTAAAATGTTTAATGAACATTAATCAAAATTGTTTAACTATCCAGACTAAGTGTTACTTTTGGGAAAACTTAAACAATCACTTAGTAAAATAAATAGCCATATTTCTAAATTAACCTTGGGTAAAACACTCAGTGGGAGAAAAATGCGGTATATGATACTTCATTTTTCCTTTTCATGTTTCTCCTTCATAGTTTGCACTGTGAGACCTATACTCGGCCTCGAGGAACCTTTGCTTGTGTCCCACTAGGGGTGATGTTTGTATAGGTCAATACCAAGTTGAATGGAGAAAGTGTATATAGTAAGTGGGAGCGGGACGTGTGTCAACACATCCCAAAGTCTCTCTCATTAGTTTGTAGTTGTAACATCCCACACCTTTTTATTTATTTATTAATAATATAAAACTTTTTCTTTTTCAGTAATTGTCCTTAGTTAAATGGCATGTTTGGTATTTTGAATTTAAAGTATAAGTGCGAGGATTTAAGTGTTGTCGTGAAAATTATTCAATTTTCAAATTCAATTTGAAAAGTTATGGCAAGAATTAATTATTTTTGGAAAAAGGAAAGGAATTAATAGTATAAAGTGGGTTAAGGAAAGGATTTAATTAGAGTTATACTATTTTCCTTTTATTATTATTATTATTAGTTTTTTTAAAAATAAAAAGGCCCCCTCTCCTCCATTTCCTTCACGCGTCTCTCTCGCTCGAGCGCCCTGCCCCTCATAGCCGTCCGTCGCCGCCGAGCCCTCCTCACAACCCAGACTCGCCTTTCTCATCATATCCGGTAGGTGCACCCTCCTCCCCAGATCCGGTAGGCAAACCCTCCTCACCAAATTCGGCAGACGTGTCGTCGCTCGCCGCTGACCATCATGGCTCTCTCACTTCCTCCCTTTGCCGCTTAAGCCACCGGACCTGTGTGTCGCCAGTTGCACCGCTGGATCTCACCCAGTCGGTCTGAATCGCCGCTGCCGCTCCAGCCCTTAATCGCCGCACTCCGTCGCTATCTCCTAGCAGCTTGAGCCGCTGCCGCGTCCGGCTGGTTCCTCCATTGTCCATCGCCGCGCTGCCTATCTTTTGTTGCGTGGGTCTTCGTCGGACTCTTAGATTTTGGTAAGATCTATTTTGTGGTTGGGTTTCTAGAAAGATTTTGGATGCCCACTAAGTTGGATTAAAGATTAAATTAGTCGCATTATCTTGATTTTAGATTTGAGCTTGGGAAATTACAGTAGTGACTGTCTAGTGGATTCAAGATCATTCGACAAGAATTTTGGTAAGAGTTATGGTCTTTATTGTTGGTTTGTGGGCACGCTTTGATTACTGAATTAAGATGACTTAACTCTTGTATCTTTAAAGTTCCAAGTTGTCGTCCATTGGGAGTTAAAATCTGTTGGAAGGAGATTTTGGAGTGGTTGTTAATCAAGTCCCTTAGGTAAGCTTTTGGGGTGTTGTGGTTTTGAATCTGAGGTGTCGCAATTATTATTGGACTGAAGTTTTATGGTTGTATTCATATGGTAGGGTTGTTTCTTCAAATCACGGTCATCGTTTGGTTGTTGGAGTTTATCTGTGGAATTTTGACTAAGGTAAGTAATCTTACCATTGGAACTGCCCACGGGCCAGGTTTTATTTGTATGCTTACGTGATAAGTGTATGTTATGGTAAATATTAGTATGTTGACTGATAGTATGACCTGAATCAAGCATGTTCTAGCACGGGTTCTGTTTTGTTTAAAGATACACCTAGGCACTTGATCGTTAGTATGTGATGGTATGTGTTTTCATATATTGATATCTGATCTGCTGATGTTGAGGCATACTTGCATGCTGTGGAATTATGATGTAAGGTATACATGAATGTAGTATAATATATTGTCAATAATCATGTGTATGTGATGAAGCCATGGTATCAAGGATTTTCATGTATGTTCTAGAATTGTACAATGTTGATTCTTAGAACGTTGAGACCGTGTGACTATCCTCATTGATTAGTTAGACGCCCACCAGTTTGTGTTTCCTTCGAGATTCACCAGTTTGTGTTTCCTTCTGGATTCACCAGTTTGTGTTTCCTTCGGGATTCACCAGTTTTGTGTTTCCTTCGGGATTCACCAATTTTGTGTTTCCTTCGGGATTCACCAGTTTGTGTTTCCTTCAGGATTCACCAGTTTGTGTTTCCCTTCGGGGTTCACCAGTTTTGTGGGCATACTTAACTACAATAGGATAGGACTCAGTCTCTCGTTTGTTCCATTTTTTTTATGTGCCATAGGTGGGTATCTAGAGGACATAGATGTCTAGCCTGACCCTAGTGGTGGGGTTACTTACTGAGTATTTCATGCTCATTCTTTCTTATGTTGATGTTTCAAGTAAGGGTAGAGATGCACCGGCGATGGCGCAGCGGAATTCGTGATCGTGCCATTGGAACTAGTTTTTATGTTTCCGTATCATGACATTTAGAGTCCTTATTTTTCCCTTAATGTTTAGTTTTATTGTTTTAAACTTATTATTAAGGATTATTTCTTTTATATACTTTTAATAGTCTTTACGAATTATGGGTACCCTATTATTGTTTTAACAATTGCATTTAATAAATGTCTTTTGAACTTTTCTTGTTTAATTAACATTTATTTCAACATAACTGAACATCGTTTTAAATTCTATGCATGCATTTATTTTAGTAATGACCTAACCTAAGTCCTAGGGGGTCGAGTCGTTACAGTAGTAAATATTCATGCTCGGCCTCGAGGCACCTTTGCTTATGCCCTCTACAGATGGCATTTACATGACTCTTTACTCAAACTCGATAAATGGATAGAGTTGCTTTAATTTTTGCCCCAATCGTTTTTTTCCTAGGGTTGGTTCATTGGGGCAAAACTCTAGAATCTAAATTGAAGTGTTACACTAACAAGAAAATGATAAGCTAGTTAACAATTTCTGGACTGAACAATGGTGACTAATATTTACAATAATAAGGAGTTGTTTTGTATATTGGTTAAGATGTTCTTATTTCAATGAAGAAGTACTTGATCACCCTATGGTGGCTTTTACCCTGCCTTACTGAAATATCATTGCAAAATAGATTTCACATATGGTGCATTGAATTATTGTGTTAAACTTGGTTGGTTTTTATATTGGCTAAGATGGATAATGCGTGGATTACTAATATAAATAAATAAATTGTATGTTTCAGCAATTTTCAATATGACTTCTGCAATTTTAAATATGCTTGCTGCTGAAAAATTAATTAGCGATAATTACATGACCTAGAAGAACATAATCAATACAGTTTCGAACATCGATGACTTATGATTTTTCCTGTTGGAGGAATGTTTTCCAGTCCCAGCCCAAAATGCCACTCGAAACGTTCGGGAGGCATAGGAGTGCTAGATGCAGACAAATGAAAAGACCTCGACGTATATCTTGGCAAACCTTTCTGAAGTTTTGGCTCATTGATGGCGGGAAATTAGAAGTCAATTTTACTCGACAACCAAAATCCTGTGGACCCAGTATGAAATGCATGTTCCTAAGATATGCGTTGATAGTCATGCGTCGATGGTCATGCGTTGGATTAATAATGCATTAATGAATGTATGCAATGACCATGCGTCCTGCCACAAGTTTCCTTGCGCTCACACCAAGTATAACGCGAGCGCAAGTTTCTCGGATAATCCGAGGTCGAACACAGGGACTTGTAGCTATATGTATGCGATAATGTGCATGTGGCGGTTTGAATAAAAGAATGGAAGGGATGTTGCTACGTTAATCCTACTCCTACTAGACAACGCAATGAGAATATGCATGAAAGGTAGAGATACGACTGATGCTTGTATTTATGAAATGGAAATATGGATGATATGCATTGATGGAATTTCGTTGTGCACTCAAGTTTCCCCAGCGGAATCCAAGTGTAAATTCCTCTGAGTTTCCTGGTAAGTCCAGGGTCGAACACAGGGACTTGTGAAAACAGTTTGCGTTGGTAATTTTTATGAAGAACTTTGTGGTAACCGGATAAATAAATAAAGTGTTGGGTTTGTGTTTGCGTTGATGAAAAAGAAATAAACAAATGCGGTGGCGTTGAGAAAAGACAGTTGTGTTAATAGATGCGTCAGACTATGCGATCATGTTACAACCATGCACAGCAAGTCATTTTCCAATGTAAATGCGATGCTCCTAAATCTAGGATGCATGTGTTGAATGCAAAATGTTCATAGAGCTCATCCCTAAGTCTCTACTCTTGTCCTATGCGATGATGCAAAAGGCATAAAAGTAAGGTGACCGCATACAATCATATCCTATCTCTAGGATGCATGCGATGCATTGATAACAAATAGTGCTCATTCCGAAGCGCCTATCTCTTATTCATGTATTCTAATCTGGCTCTTCCGAGTCTAAATTCTAACCTGACCTTCCCAAATCTAGATTCTGTCCTTAAACTACCCTCTCGATTATCTTTAGTGGACAAATGAAACATACATAAACAAGATAATAAAGAATGAAGATTCCCTAGTTGTGCTAGCTAAATGCTTCTCAACCCATTCAACTGATTTTGCTACTCATGCGTGAATAACAGAGAGTGAACAAAATGACAATAAAAAATAAAGGTAGAGAGCCTGATAGCAATTCTTTGCTGACCGAGGCTTTTTACACTGAAATCTCTATTCTGATCTAAAGATGTTCCTGCTTCTGCAGTCATCGGCTCTCTCTCTGTCCTTGAAGCTTCTGGCGCTCTCCCAAGCTTACCAGAATGATCTATCGGCACAACTTCGTTCCTTGGTCTGCCTTAAAATGAAAGAAAACTAAAGATGTGCGAACTGAAGTATGAAATTTCTAACTGCTAAACTCGTGAACTGATCAACCCCTTCTCTGAAGAATGCCCTTAGTATTTACAGAGCATCCATGGTAAAAGGAGGCTTCTCTCTTCTAGTTGTACAGATGGGAAAGCTTTAATTCTTGACTTATGCACCAAATAATTGTCACCGATAAAGCTAAATGTACTTTGTGACCGTTATCGGCTATCAACTTAATTTGGATTTGACTGTCATCAGCCTTCTGTCCCATCACTCTTAAATATCCTTTCACCCGGATGCACCCACCATGTTGCGCTGACCAAGTTGCGGCAATCCTTCTCAAGTGAATGTTTGCGAGCACGATCAACACAAAGCCTTGCGGTGAAGTTGCGCTCGACCAATGAATTCCTATGATCGCAATCTTTGTATTGCATTAACGCATATTCTGCACAAAAATACAAAAATCAACTGTTCTAATGCACTAAACGCATGCGATCACAATATCATGAAAACGATGCTTAATGGACGCAAATTAACATATTTCATCAGTGGAATCCAACATTGCTTAAGAACTTAACATTATGATAACGTGCATTTCTGCCCATTATCACACCCCGAAATTTAAACAATACTTTTCCTCAAGCATAAGCTAAAGATTCCTTTAGCAAGTCAACCGCAAAGTTCTTTTCCTAGACTTCTCAAGGATACTTCATTCAAATTCTATATACTTGAATTTCCTTAAGTCTTATTCAAGTCTCTTCTTAAAATATTTCTAAGACCTAGGGACTGCAAGCTTAACTTTCAAAAGTACTTTACTAAATTCCGAAACATCGCATGATTTATTTTAAAAAGAAAATTTTCTATTGGGGTGTCAAATGATTTTATCCTTGCACGAAAATTTTCTTCATTGATATTTTTTTTCTGACCTTGTGCTGGTCCAAGTGCCTTGCCTTTGTTTTGGCTTGCCCCCACGGGTGTCATGCAGACATCCAACTACGAGCAATGCACTCTTTCTTAGACTAAACTCATACCAATTTGGCAGTGGAGTTGCGGTCGTTTGTTTATGTGTTGATGCTGTGACTTACTTTCGTTTTGGCTTGCCCCCACGTGTGTCGTGCAGACATCCAACTACGGGTAAGTGCCTTTCACAACTTAACTCTTATCAACATGGGTTTCCCATTGCGTTGACAGTGGAATTGTTATTCTCAATATTTTTTTTCTTTTTTCTGAAAATAGCAAGGTCGAAAATAAATACCTCACCCTCAAATTTAAAATGCAGCAATGTCCTCATTGCCAAAAGATTAAAATAAGTCATGCGATGTTCTTAGAATGCGTTGTAAAGAGAGTTTAAAAGAAAGCTAGCAAACCCCTAACTTCGAGAAATATTTCATGAGGTGACTATCTTAAGACTAAGTTGACTCTAGTATATACGAAAGAAATAGAAGCATATTTGTCATCATTGAAATCATACTTGTCAAAGAACAGAATGTGGTAAACTAGTAAATTTATCTAAGAGCAAGCCTGAGAGGGAAGCTCTTCCTGCCATTGAAACCATCCGATCTGGCAAGCAGATCTCCATCGAATCTGTGCCAAGACATTGGCACCGGATTGTATCTGTTCTATCTCTCTTTCATTGTATTCCATATTTTCTTTATCTTTTCATTCACATATCATGTATCAAACACTTAGTAGAAATATTGAATGTTTTGATAGATTTCGTTTACCATTCTCTGTCTGTTTCCGTTCACCCATTAGTCACTTTCTTCATGATGTTTTCTTAATCCCTTGATGAACAATATGAATCACCAAGAACTTAATATGTATTAAAGTTATAAAATACGTTTAGCTAAAGCATGTTGGATGGCATCTTCACCTGTGAGAGCAGTGAAGATGTCATTCTGATCTATCGAGAGAAGGTCAGAAGAGTGTATTAACTAAAGTGAGTAGTACTTCCAGACATAGAAGCAACCTTGTATTCATTACATTAAACTCTGTTTCACCACAGACATGTGGGAAACGCGGCCGATCACTGAAAGGTGTATGCCAAGAGAAGAGCGGAACAGTATTTATTACCTTCAACTCAATTAAGAACTTGCGTTGTTTATAATACTTATCTTTCTCTTTCTAATCTGTTCACAAGACTTGTCGTCGCATCCCACGTCTTTGCACAATCTTCACAGCCAGCCTTAATCCTAGTATCTTGCACATAAAGCCTGTATCTTGTAACATCTAGCTTAGATTTATTGTATTTTTATGTTTTATCGCATTTTTACCGCTTTCCTTTATTTTACTGTAATTTACATATTGTACACACTTTTATAAAGGATTGAAGAACCCAGTCGCATATACCATGAACATACCGCAATAACTGGCACCACTTCCCCTGTTCGACCTCGGATCACACCAAGAAACTGGCGGTGGAATTACACTTGGTTCCATTCTAAGGAAACTTGTGACAACGTAGGGCATACTACCTGAGCATCTCTAATTAATGCATAAATAGTAGTAGTATCGCATCATTATGAGCATTGAATATCATACATATAAATCACGCGTTACGGTATCCGTCCGAGCTTGATCCAGCTGAAGTATTAACGCATTCTACCCATCTTGTGATCGCCCTTCTATTATGGTTGTCACTCCGTGGCCGCAATCTTCAAGTGAACACGGCATTCTCTTGATCACTGCAACTTCCATACGATGGGCACATTCGATCACTGCTACTTCCATGCGATGGATGCATGCGATACCGCATGCATTCTTCTATGCGATAGTTCGGTTTTCAGCGCATGCGTTTGTCTGCGATTGCTTATTTCCAATGCATGCATTTGATTCCTGCGATAGCTACAAAAATAGACATTTTGGCATGGAGTAACGCATAATATTGGGGTCAATGAGGATTTAGGTGTTAATCAATGCAAAACTCAATTTTTCGCAAATTCTAAGTATTTCACCGCATTTTCTACTTGTTAGTCCTCATAATTCTAAATAAAAGGCATATAATAACTAGCATTTCTGCCAGTTATCAATATCTTTACAAAACAATGAGACTCTGGGAGAATTAGGACACTAATCTCAACATTTACAATAATGGAGTACATGTTTGTTCTGCAAATCTCAAAGATAATATTTATTGCTAAGACCGTTAGCAACAAAAGCTCTCCTAAATACTGATCAATTTAAAACTGTGGTAACTTATAATAAAAGACATAAAATTTATCTTAAAGAAAATGCCCATCTTTGGCACCTGAGATTAGGATACATAAATCTCAATAGGATTGTGAGATTGGGGAAAAATGGACTTGTAAGTGATTTAGAAGAAAATTCTTTACCTGTATGTGAGTCATGCCTTGAAGGCAAAATGACTAGAAAATCTTTTACTGGAAAAGGTCACAGGGCCAAAGAACCCTTAGAACTTGTACATTCAGACCTATGTGGTCCGATGAATGTTAAGGCAAGAGGAGGGTTGGAATATTTCATCACTTTTACTAATGATCATTCTAGATATGGGTGTGTTTATTTAATGCAACATAAGTTTGAAGCCTTTGAAAAGTTCAAGGAGTACAAGTCTGAAGTTGAAAATTCATTAAATAAAATAATTAAAACATTTCGATCTAATCGAAGTGGAGAGTATATGGATCTAAAATTCTAAGACTATTTGATAAATCATAGAATTGTATCCCATCTCTCAGCACTTGGTACACCTCAATAGAATGGTGTATCAGAAAGGAGAAATCGAACCCTAATGGACATTGTCAAGTCTATGATGAGTTATGCTTCCTTACTCGACTCATTTTGGAATATGTAATACAAACTGCAGTTTACATTTTGAAGTGCATTACATTTAAAAGTTTTATTGGAACACCTTTGGAATTATAGAATAGTCGTAAAGGTAGTTTACACCATTTCAGGATCTAGAGTTGTCCAGCACATGTGCTTGAGGCAAATCCTGGGAAATTAGAACCTCGTTCAAAATTGTGCCTATTTGTAGGTTACCCTAAAAGAAGGAGAGGTGGTTACATCCACGATCCTAAAGATAATAAAATGTTTTTGTCGATAAACGCTACCTTTTTAAAAGTGGATCATATAAGGGAGCATAAGCTTCGCAGTAAGATAGTGTTAAATGAACTTTCTAATGAAACTATTGAACCTTCGACAAACAACAATTGTTGAAGTTGGTTCATCTAGTAGGTCACATCCACTTCAAACATTGAGGAAGCCTCGACGTAGTGGGAGGGTTGCGAACCCGCCTATCCGTTACATGGGTTTAATAGAAACCTTAACCATTGTAGTTGATGGAGATGTTGAGCATCCATTGTCTTATAAGAAGGGAATGAAGAATGTTGAAAAGATGAATGGATCAAAGCTATGATTCTCGAAATGGAGTCAATGTACTTTAATTCGCTTTGGAATCTTGTAACTAAACCTGATGGGGTTAAACCTATAGGTTACAAATGGATCTATAAGAGAAAACAGGATGTTGATGGGAAGGTGCAAACCTTCAAGGCTAAACTTGTGGCAAAGGGTTATACCCAAGTTAAGGGAGCCGACTATGAGGAGACTTTCTCCCTGTTGCCATATTGAAGTCTATCCAGATTCTTCTGTCCATTGTCTCATATTATGACTATAAGATCTGGCAAATGGACATCAATCTTGCCTTTTTGAATGTCAATCTTGAGGAGACAATTTATATGCAGCAACTTGAGGGATTCATAACCCAAGGTCAAGAGCAAAAAATTTGAAGCCTCAATTGGTCCATTTATGGATTGGAACAAGATTCTCGATCATTGAATATAAGATTTGATACTACGATCAAATTTTATAGTTTTGATCAGAATATTGATGAGCCTTGTGTTTACAAGAGAATCATCAACAGTTCAGTAGCTTTTCTTGTGTTGTATGTAGACGATATCCTACTCATTGAGAATAATGTTGATCTACTGACTTAAATTAAAAATTTGCTAGCGACCCAATTCCAAATAAAAGATTTAGGAGAGACGCGGTTTGTCCTGGGCATTCAGATCTTTAGAGATCGAAAGAATAAAACACTGGCCCTGCTCAGGCATCATACATTGACAAGATGCTTATCAAGTTTCTGATGTAAAACTTCAAGAGAGACTTGCTCCCTTCTAGGCATGGAGTTATTTTGTCTAAGGAATAGTGTCCTAAAATACCTTAAGAGATTGAGAAAATGAAACAAATTGCCTATGCATCGGTTATTGGTAGCCTGATGTATGCGATGTTATGTACTAGACCTGACATCTTCTATGCAGTGGGGATAGTCAGTAGATATCAGTCTAATCCAGGATTTGATCACTAGACCATCGTTAAGAATATCCTCATGTATCTTTGGAGAATGAGGACTACGTGCTCGTGTATGGTTCTAAAGATTTGATCCTTACAGGATACACAAACTCTGATTTCCAGACTAATAAGGATTCTAGAAAATCCACATTAGAATCAGTGTTCACTCTTAATGGAGGGGCAGTAGTCTGGAGGAGCACCGAGCAAAGGTGCATTACTGACTCCACTATGAAGGTTGAGGATGTAGCAGCTTGTGAAGCTACTAAGGAAGCTGTATTGCTCAGGAAGTTCCTGAACGATTTAGAAGTGGTTCCAAATATGTCAAAGCCCATCACCTTTTATTGTGATAATAGTGGTCCTGTGCTAATTCCCAAGAGCCTAGAAGTCACAAATAAGGGAAGCACATAGAGCGGAAAAATCATTTCATTAAAGAGATTGTGCATTGATGGGATGTGTTCATCACGCAAATAGCTTCGACGCATAACGTTCTTGATCCATTTACAAAGGCCTTCACGGCTAGGGTGTTTGAAGGATAGTTATTTTTATCTTAATGTGAATTTCCAGTGCATAGTTACTTTTATCTTAATGTTCCAACGCATGTTTTAAGTAATGGGAGTCAATTACAAACACATGTTGGGTTTTTAGAGACAGTTTTTACTTAAAATTTCCATGTGTTCCACTTGAGTTTTATGCCATGACTTAGCATTAAAGTGAGTTATTTACTGATTCCCATAAGCTTGATATGTCACACCTGTTACACCCCCTCCAGGCATGAGGACAATAGATACCACTCTTTCATGACATCTATTTTCCAACTCTACTAGCTCGTTATTAACAAATAAACTTGAAGCGGATGATAACTTGTAGAAATACAAGTTATTTATACTGTTTTATTTAGATATTGCGGCCAAAAAAAAAGAAAGTTGCGTCAATTGTATAGAAATTAGCTAAGAACTGCAAGAATTATAAATTGTCGTCAATACACCCACTGACACCATTGTGGTGGTGGAAAAGAATATTTCAAGTCTGTTTTGCAGGAAACCAAGTCACCGTTTGTGTTCATGGCTCAAGATAAAAAGAACAACGCATCTACGTCGCATTGCGCCAATCATTCAGAATGAATAGACAATCAACGTAATGACGGTGCATGCAACAATCGATCAAGAGCTAAGTGATTACCGTAATCTCAACCGCATGCGGTAATAAAAAACAACACTGCATGCGTGCAAACGATCGAAGATGTAAAGAGTAACGCAATTGTGGAGGATTATGACGCGTGTACAGTTGACCGTTGTGCATTTCTGAAGGGATTGATTGCGTAATAGAAGGAATTTTCACTCCACCATTTCTAGAGCTGCCATAAAAATAAAGTAAGGACCACAAGTCAAAGAGTCAAAGTTAAGCCTATAAATAGCTTCGGCCATTCCACTGAGAATATATTCTTGATACGGGCATATTTTGATATTTGTATATTGAGAGAGAGACTGGTTTGAAGAGCCTGATCGGAGAAGATCCGGGAAGATTTAAGAGACAAGGCTGAGAGGTGAGTCTCAAAGCAAATCCTTTCAATCCCCGCCGTTGAAGATCTGTACCAAGGTCACTTCTACCGGACGAGCAAGCCTGAAAGGGAAATAAATATGGAAGAATGCGTTAACTAAAGTGAGAAGTACTTCCAGAGATGGAAGCAACCTTGCATTCATTACGTTCATCCCTATTTCACCATAGAGATGTGGGAACACGGCCAATCACCGAGAGGTATACGCCAAAGGAAAGTGGAACCGTAGTTATGTCTTCAACGCAATTCATAACTTGTGGTGTTTATATTAGTTATCTTTTCTATTATGTTTCATACATAAAGACTTGCCACAGCATACCACGACCCTTTGTATAATCTTCACAGTTAGTCTCAAACTCAGTATCATGTATCATGTATCCTGTATCTTGTATCATAATAGCTTAGGTTTACTTTTATGCACTTTTATCTTATTAACGCAACTTTACTTTACCGCACAATTTTACTTTACCGCAACTTTAAATACTTAAATACCTATATAAACACAACTTTTATTAATTGAAAAACCCCCGGTCGCATATATCACGAACGTAACACATTAACTAAGAAATCCTTATGTTCGACCTCGGATCACTCTGAGAAACTTGCAGTGGATTTATTCTTGGTTTCAGTGCAAGGAAACTTGTGACAACGCATAGTATACTGCAAGCATTCCATTAATAATGCATACATCTAGAATTAGTATCGCATAAAGTATGAATAAGCATATCACATCATCCACATTCCATTTCCATCCCAAGTAAACAAGTTTATGGCAATATGAGCTTGCATGATTCACATTCACCATTATCCATATTTGTCCACATGCTTATTTAGCCAACGTCGAAATCTACGTATCAGCAGAATTTTAAGAAAACACTAGAAATGTAACTCATTTTTTAAACTTGTTTATATACTGTTAAATAAACTTTTACAACAGTAGTCCCATCACAACTACAAACTTAGTCTAACAACAATCTAACTCGTGGCAGGCCTCAACTTCTCATAGCAACTTGGACTCCTCTGCTACCTGCAAGGAAGACATGAGAGTAAAACATGAGCCTTTAAGTCTAGTGAGTGCTAACAGTTTTACAAGTCTCTTTCAACTCATAAACATATAAACATATCACAACACGAGGTTACTAAGCAAACCTCCATTTTGAATTAATTTGTTCTCAACCCTACCTATGCACACGATAGATAGTCAAAATAATTACTCATTTATAAATGCCCATTTCCCTATGTGCACATAGATCCCTCTCTTATGGGCTCAAAAGCTAGGCCTATCACCCCTCTGACCATCCCATGCAAGGTTCCTCCTACAGGCTCAGGAACTAGGCCTCTCGATCCCTGACCATCTCGTGAGATTCTAACTTGGGCTTAGAAGCTAGGTCCGTTGACCCTCTGATCATCCCGACCACATGCTCTCCTTGTGGTACTAATCATTCATTCATAATAAAAGCGTATAATTTAAAATATGCTAAAAGACTTAAATAAGAAACCACTCACCGTGATTTTTTGGGACTATTCTCTCTTTCTAAGTTCACCTAGTTTCCTTTGGCCTCCTTTCGAACTCTATTTTAGATTCATTTTAAAGCTTAGATTTCTCATTATTCCAGACCTTATTTTGAGATACTTCCTTCTACGAATATGTTTAGAAATGCCTTAACTTACTTACCTTAAACGTTTGCCTTGAAACTTCAACTCAATACTTCCGAGTCTCAAGTTTCCTCCACTTGGCCCGACTGTCACTTTTTCTATGAACACCTCTTGATTTCCTTCAATTTCGACAGCCCTTCACTTAGAATTTCCTTATAGCAGCCATTATAAAGAAATTAAATTCAATTTAAGAGATTTTGGCTTAAGAATCACCTGATTTGCACGAGTATTTGAGAGAACTCCTCGTTTGAACATGGTGTTGTTGTCTGTCCGCACAGCCTAAACAACACTTGCACCTTCTGCCTTGATCAACGCAAGGATTTCCACTATCAACGCAACCTCCTTCCTAATTAACATGAGGCTTCTTCCGACTTTCTCTCAAACTCTCTTTTTAATGTCTCTTGAAGTGAATGTGTGTTGTGAGCTGAAGTAAAAACCTTAGGTGCTATTTATAGGCATTCCAACTCTTCCCAACTTTGACACCTCCTGCTGGTTTGCATGCCCAAGTGTCCTGTTCTTATGCTGCCAACGAAATTCCTTGCCACATCCAGTCTAAAGTGACCGCACCACCTTCATCCAACGCAAACCCGTCAGCTTGCATGTCTTCTCATGCGCCCACCTCAATTTGCATGAACTCTAAGACATTCATTTGATAGCCACATGTTCGGATAAGTTTATCAACTCCATCTTGCTCTTGAAGTTTTCCTTACCATTGCATATCTTCTTCATGACCGCATGTTTGATTAAACGTATAGCTCAGTTATCGCATGTCCTCCCATGTGCCACACTAGCCTCCATACCATCTCATACCCTTGGCGGCATATCCTTTCGCACAGCTTACCTTTAGCACATGCGTTCATCAAGATCACTGCATGTCCCTTATCGCATGCCACTCTTACTAACCTTGTTCTATGCGCCCATGATGCCCTTCCTAACCTCAAGTGTCCTTGGAGCATAATCAGTTTTAATGTATAGCACATCATCACCACATGGCCAAGCTTTATTAACACATGATTAGGCCCTTCAACACATAACCAATCACGGCCATAACTCTTAGCCAACAACTCCATGCACCCAACATGTTTCTCATGCCTCGCTTAGTCATATGCGTTCAACTAGCTTCTCAAGGCCAATGCTTAGTCCAAATGACCGCATTCTTCTTCCCATGCCTAGCCTTATGATTGGCGCATAGCTCATAGATCATCGTATAGCACCTTCATCACATGGTCCTTCAAGCCTTGCCATCACATGAGCACCATACAGCCTTGTCATGCTCATCACATAGCTTCTATGCGCATCGTCTTGCTTCATTGTGTAGCCTCAGCGTACATCGCATGCCCATCGTCATATACCTCATTGCACACTGCCTAACTTCATCGCATAGCTCAGCGCCTTGTGCTCTGTTGGGTTGTATGTCCTAAAACTCGTAGTTTTGTAAATAGTAAACATATATGAAGTTTATTCAGACAAGTGTTGTTGATTGTTTAATAACTCTAAATCCAATAAACTACTATCCCTTGGCTATTGTCATGAATACTTAGACTTTATGTGGAGACATAAACTTGATCAAGTTCGAGTAAAATGGCCTAAATTGTCTATAGTACTTGGATTAGGTTAGGTACTTATTTCTGGAGATACAATTGAATACAGCCCACTTTATGATTGTTACAAAATGTTGTAAAGTTTCATAAACGATGTGATCAATTCGTTCATGTAGAGACATGTGAGCGGGGATGTTCTATATGATGATATTGTGTAAGACAGACCACGAAATAATCACTGTTACGTATTAAAATCGTTTACTGTTAACACTGATTAATTTCACTTCTTGTTGACCTAGATAACTTGATCTGAATCCTGAACTGTCTATGAACTATTGTTTATTCGCGATTGTCCCTTGATCTACATAGGTGAGGGTAAGCCCAACGTCGTTGCTCAATATGCCTCCCATTTCAGGTCTTAAGGGAGAATTGTATTTATATGAGATATAATTTACAATTAAATAATTAATTTATTAAATAATTATTTTTTAGAGTATACTTGATCATTATCATGAAAGTATTTTTTAAACTTGATTAATATGATTAATCAAAGCTAGGTGTCTTAAACAATTTAATACATGATATTAAATTTGTTTATTTTAATTTATTGAAATTGTTTTAATTAAATATTTTTCTAAAATTTGAAAAAAAATCCTTTTTTTATTAAAAAAATAGTTAATGGAAAAATTGAATTGTTGGATTTTCCCACTAACTAAGTGGACTTTGAAGTAACATTTCCCAAGCTTGACACCTAGAGATCACATGCTAGTGAAGTTTGGGATGGAAGACATGCAAAATTGGATTTTGCATGTGTTTTCTCTACAAAAGGCTTTGTTTTTTAAATTTGCAAGACTAATGCTTCTTTTACTTTTGACTTTTTTTCTTCCACCACAAATTTTCGTTACTCTCCTTCTTTCTATAGTTAAATTCCCTTATTTTCACTAAC
The DNA here is from genome assembly GCF_027475165.1 of Benincasa hispida. Classification (NCBI taxonomy): domain Eukaryota; kingdom Viridiplantae; phylum Streptophyta; class Magnoliopsida; order Cucurbitales; family Cucurbitaceae; genus Benincasa; species Benincasa hispida. The sequence goes on along the minus strand of NC_143480.1, from coordinate 12,232,613 downwards.
ATAACGGTCCTACATCCGTGTTCTTCAATCAGAGAATAGTTGGATTTACCTGGTGTCGATCGAGCTGGGGAGAGGAAGATTGCAGTGGAGTCTTCAAAGGTTGTATTTTCTATCCCTTTTGCATGCTTATTCTTGTTTTCTTATTGCAATTAGAATGTTGTTGATTTCATTGCTTCAGTTGTGCATGCGTTTTTTATGTTCCATCAAATGGTATCAGAGAATGATTATAACGTTCTATTGCATTTCGTGGGTGTTATTCATGTGATGAATGTTTGGTTGACTAAAGTGGATACATTACGGTTTTGGCATTTGTTTTCATTTCATTTCTTGTTGAAATTTGTAACTGCCCACATGCATATGAGCTTTAATGTGTGGCAAAGGGGCTATAAATTTGCTAGAGTCATTAATGTCGTTTTCAGGCTATAACTGCTCGATTTTGGGAAAGAGGACGGCTTCTTTTTGGTGAAGAAAAGCTCACAGACCGAAAAGTTACTCCCAGACCTAGTCCAGACTCGAAGACCCGACCTGCAACGCCCATCCGACCCCAGTTCATTGAGTTCATGTACGCGTGTCTTTTCTAGACCCGCGTCCGACCCATTCGCGACTCGTCCGAGCCAGTTCCGTCAGCAGTCCCTGCATGCTAGCTGTCTTGTCAACCTGACCAGCCTGGACACCCGCATCACGCCCCGTCAACCTGTGTGCTCCGTCCGTTGACCAGTTGCTGTACGTGTTGACCAGTCGGTCTGGACCGGTCTAGTTGAATGGATTGAGCCAGTTTGATCAGTTCAACCTAGTTTTTGGTGTTTTCAAACCGATTCGAATGGGTTTTGGCCGGTTCAGGTTGGTTCAAAGTGTTTGAAGTCGATTCGAGGAAGTTGTTTGTTGATTTATGTAATAATTTAGTTGTTTGTTTGTTTTTAATGCCAAAACCGGTCCACTTTAGTGTTGTTTACTTATTATGCATGTGATGTATAATACTGTTTGATTATGTATGCATAAAGTATGTCATATAGTTTTTTTTAAAAACCCCACCATAGGATAAGCATGTGGCATTCATTTGTTATAAGTATTATAATGTATATAGTATGCATGCTAAGTTTTAATATAAATGTTATATTAAAGCATGTTTGTTTAAGGAAGCATGTTATAGATGAATGTTCCAGGGTTATAAATGTTATAATTTATTTTATAATTGTTATAAAATAACCTAGAGTTTTAAAATCTATAACAAAGATAAAATGCATGCTCACCTAGGGTTAATCGATGCAATTTAATCGCCTTTTTAAAAGTTAGAATAGGTCGATTACTTGTAAAACAAGAGTTGTTTACTTACCCAAGGAGATCTTATCTAAGATTGGGGGTACTTAAGTTGACGGTTTACGGAACACCTCCTACCTGGAGATCAAACCGGCGTCTAAGTCAATAACCCTAGTTTTATGAGCATGCATGGGTAGTGTAAAGTAATAAAATTGGTTTATCACCTAGACATCATAGGTTTATCCTAGTATAAGAGTTATATTAGGAAAAATCACCTAGACTTAGGTTGTTAAATATTAGTTGGTTAATAACCAAGTAAATACCTAATCTTTTATAAAATAAAATACTTCAGTGGGAGAAATAGTATATGAGATATATTATTTCTAGTTCTCACGTCCCTAAGAGTTCACACCGTGAGATCCATGCTCGGCTTCGAGTTGCTATTGGTGGCAACCTCCCTTCATAAAGTGTTTGCATGGATCAATAACAAGGTGAATAGGGGAAGTAGTTCATAGTAAGTGGGTGAAGGGTGTGTGTCAACACATCCTACGGTCTCTTCCATTAGGTCACACCGTGAGATTCCTATGTTGCACTTGCTGGTTGGCTTTATGCGGCCCTTTGGTAGTCGTTTAGCAACGGCTATCCCTTCGGAGGATTGTAACATAGGATTTAGACACCATGAACTCCAGAAATTGATAGGGTTGCTTAGTTTCATTTTCAAACAATTGTTTCTCCTACAAGGGCTTGTTTGATTTCGATCTCTGTAATTCAAAAGTGGCGAGTATACACTTACAAGACTTGCTCAGTGTTATTAAAGATCTTGACCAAATAAACAGTAATAAAGTACTATAAGGATAAGAGTTATTCTAGTATTCGTATTTAGTCAAGAATATCTTGATTCAGTGAATTAGTAGTTAACTGCTCTTCGATAGGGGCTATTCTGACTCACTAAAGTATCATAGCAAAATAATAATGAAAATGAGTATATTATTTTTGCTAAATAAATTGGATTAAAAAGAGTTGAAATCAGTTCTCTAATAAATTTGTTTACTTTTTCAGCAATGTCAAAATTTATTATACAGCTACTAGCTTCTGAAAAACTTAAAGGTGATAATTATGGAAATCGAATATTAACACGATACTAGTAATAGTAGAACTTTGATTCGTTTTAACGAAGGAGTGTCCTCCATCCCTTGGTCCCAACGCACACCAAACAGTTGTGGATGGGTATGAAAGATGAGTCAAAGCTAATGAGAAGGCTCGAGTTTATATTTTAGAGAGTATATTTGATGTACTGTCTAAGAAACACGAGAGGTTAGCTACTGTAAGAGAGATCATGGACTCTTTGCAGGGCCTGTTTGGACAATTGTCCACATCTGCCATGCATGACGCAATTAAATTCGTTTACAATTGCAGAATGAATGAAGGAACCTTCGTAAGGGAACATGTTTTTGAACATGATGGTTCACTTCAATGTTGCAGAAATGAATGGAGCCTTCATGAATGAGAAGAGTCAAGTTGGATTCATCATGAAATCTCTTCTGAATAGCTTTTTTCAATTCAAAACGAATGCAATGATGAATAAGATTGAGTGTAACTTGACGATTCTTCTCAATGAACTTCAGATTTATGAATCTTTATTGAAAAATAAAGGTCCAGAGGCAGAAAAAAATGTTGCTTCCACCTTAAAGAGGAAACCCAGAAAGAATCATCTTCTGAGAGTAAATATGACCCTTCTTTCTCCAAGAATAGAGGTATTCAAAAGAAAAAGAAGAACATTAGGAAGGGGAAGGATCCAACTGCACAGAAAGACAAAAAGAAAGTTGCCAAAAGGAAAATATTTCCACTGCAGCGAAAATGGGCATTGGAAAAGAAATTGCCCTAAATATCTTGCCGAAAAGAAAGCTGAAAAAGAAAGACAAGGTAAATTAGATTTACTGGTTATTGAAACATGTATAGTGGAGAATGAAGATTCTACCTGTATATTGAAGTCAGGGGCCACTAATCATATTTGTTTTTCTTATCAGGAAACTAGTTCCTGGAGGGAGCTTGAAGAAGATGAGATTACTCTCCGGGTTGGATCAGGGGAGCGCATCTCGGCTAAAGCAGTGGGAGCTGTTAAGTTAACTTTGGGAAATGGATATCTCTATTTAGAAAATGTTCTTTATGTACCTTTTTGTAAAAGAAATTTGATATCTATTTCCTATTTTTTGGAAGATTTGTACAAAGTAAATTTTTGTCTTAATGGTGCGTTCATTACAAAAAGAGGTATACAAATTTGTTCTGCAAACCTAGAAAGTAACTTATATAATTTAAAACTATTTAAAGTTGAAGCTGTATATAACACAAAAATGTTTAAAACAGCTGAAACTCAAAGAAAAAGGAAATACATTTCTCAGAGTACCTATCTTTGGCACTTGAGACTAGGCCACATTAATCTCAATAGGATTGAGAGACTGGCTAAAAGTGGACTTCTAAATAAGTTAGAAGATGTCTCTTTACTTTCATGTGATTCATGACTTGAAGGAAAAATGACAAAAAGATTTTTTTCTGGAAAAGGTCTTCGAGCCAAAGAAACCTTAGAGCTCGTGCATTTGAACCTCTGTGGACCGATGTGTGTTAAAGCACAAGGAGGTTATGAATATTTCATTAGCTTTATAGATGATTATTCAAGGTATGGTAACATTTACCTAATTCATTTTAAGTCTGAAGCTCTTGAAAAGTTCAAGGAATTTGAGACTAAGGTTGAGAGCCAATTAGGTAAATCTATTAAAACACTTCGATCAGATCGAGGTGGGGAGTATTTGGACTTGAAATTCTAGGACTGTATGATAAAATACGGGATTCAGTCACAACTCTTTGCACCGGGAACGCCTCAGAAGAACGGTGTATTTGAACGAAGAAACAAAATCTTGTTGGACATGGTTCAGTCCATGATGAGTTATGCTCGGTTGTCTAACTCGTTCTGGGGGTATACAGTAGAGACTACAACTTAGATTTTGAATCATGTTCCCTCTAAGAGTGTTTCCAAAACACCTTATGAGTTATGGACAAGACATAAAGCTAGTTTACGTCATTTTCGGATCTAGGGTTGCCCGGCACACGTGCTCGTATAAAATCCTAAGAAATTGGAACATCGTTCAAAATTATGCCTATTTGTAGGTTACTCTAAAGGAATAAGAGGTGGTCAGTTTTATAATCCTCAGGATGATAAGGTAATTATATCGACAAATGCCACATTCCTAGAGGAAGACCACATTCGAGATCATAACCTCGCAGTAAACTAGTATTGGAAGAGATTTCAAATAATGGTACAGATGAATCATCAAAAGTTGTTGATCAGCCTTGCTCATCAACAAGAGTTGTAGATAGATCAAGGACGTTTGGTCCATCACATCCTACTCAAGAGCTAAGAGAGCCTTGATGTAGTGGGAGGGTTGTGAGACAGCCTGACCCCTATATGGGTTTAACTGAAACCGAAGTCAACATACCTGATGATGGTTTAGAGGATCTGTTAACATATAAACAAACAATGGATGATGTTGATCGAGATCAGTGGATCAAAGCCATAGACCTTGAAATAGAGTTTATGCACTTTAATTCAGTATGGGAACTTGTAGATAAACCTGATGAGGTAAGACCTATCAGTTGTAAGTGGATCTACAAGCGTAAAAGAGACCATATGGAGAATGTATAGATCTATAAAGCCTGGTTAGTAGCAAAGGGTTATACCCAGGTTGAGGGGATAGACTATGAAGAAACCTTCTCACCTGTTGCTATGATCAAATCTTATGGCTTTGAATAGAATGTTGATAACCCATATGTATACAAAAAGATCATCAACTCCACTGTAGCATTTCTAGTTTTGTGTGTAGATAATATCCTACTTATTGGGAATAATGTAGGATACCTAATTGAAATTAAAAATTTGTTAGCAACCCAATTTTAGATGATAGATCTGGAAGAGTGGCAGTATGTTATTAGGATTCAAATAGTTCGAAACCGAAAGAACAGAACACTAGCCATGCCTAAAACATCTTATATAGACAAGGTGTTGTCTAGGTTTAAGATGAAGGATTCCAAAAGAGGTCTTTTACCTTTTAGGAATGGAATACATTTGTCAAAGGAACAATGTCCTAAGACACCTTAAGAATTTGAGGATATGAGACGGGTTCCCTATGCATCAGCAGTCGAAAGTCTGATGTATGCAATATTATGTACTCGTCCAGACATATGCTTTGTAGTAGGGATTTTCATTAGGTATCAGTCCAATCCTGGTTATGAACATTGGACTGCTATTAAGAATGAGGACAATATTGCTGATCCGTTTACAAAGGCCCTCTCGGCTAAGATTTTCGAGGGTCACCTAAATAGTTTAGAACTACGGGTAGAATAAATAGGGCATGTGGGAGAAATTATGGGTATGGGATCCCTAGTTTATTGTATTTAGTTTTCTCTCACAGCATTCAACTTTGTTGTAGCCCACTAGGAGTTTTAGTCCAAGTGGGAGTTTGTTGGGTTGTTGTCCTAAAACTCGTAGTTTTGTAAACAGTAAACATATATGAAGTTTATTCAAACAAGTGTTGTTGATTGTTTAATAACTTTAAATCCAATAAACTACAAACCCTTGGCTATTGTTATGAATACTCGACTTTATGTGGAGACATAAACTAGATCAAGTTCGAGTAAAGTAGCCTAAACCATCTATAGTACTTAGATTAGGTTGGGTACCTATTTCTAGAGATACTATTGAATACGGCCCGCTATGATTGTTGCAAATGTTGTGAAGTGTCATAAACGATGTGATTAGTTCATGTAGAGACATGTGAGCAGGGGTATTCTACACAATGAGATTGTGTAACAAACCACGAAATAATCACTATTACGTATTAACATCGTTTACTGTTAACACTGATTAATTTCACTTCTTGATGACCTAGATAACTTGACCTGAATCATGAGTTGTCTATGAACTCCTGTTTATTCGCGATTGTCCCTTGATCTGCATAGGCAAGAGTAAGCCCAGCGTCGCTGCTCAATATGCCTCCCATTTCAGAGATAAGACCGGGTAGATGGCTGGAGGCATAGAATTTGCAAGATGGAATTCAATCCTACCCATTCCAGGGATAATAGAAAGGTTGTTCCCTTAAGGGCTGATTCTGGGTCTTGAACAAGGGGCCCCATCCTCCCGTTGGCCTGAGAGGGAATGGATTTAGTGATTATGATCCTAAATCAATTGTTCATTAGAGGGACAGTGGTACTTAAGGAGAAAAGATGTAACTCAAGGTATTTCGGTATTTGACCTAGCTGAGGTTATAGACAACATGTGAAGGATCAACTTATTGATGACGATTATATAAAATGGACACATAATATATCTACAGTGAAAGGAATGCAACTACAGGCTATAGTGGACAGTCCTGTTAGTTAACGAATATTGATTAACTAGGTTAAAGAGTTTGATCGGTTAGTCTCGGGTCGTTGGAGCCCATGATCTGTAGGTTCATAGGGTCTCCTTGCTAGCTCAATACAGGCAAAATTGAAAAACTAGGTGAAATAAGATTTTGAAATGTTTAAATTCGGTCTCAAGGGTATATTGTATTTTATATGAGATATAATTTACAATTAGATAATTATCTATTTATTTATTTTTAGGAGTATATTTGATATTTAGCATGAAAGTTTTTTTTTAACTTGATTTATGTGATTAATTAAAGCTAGATGTCTTAAACAATTTAATATGTGATATTAAATATGTTTATTTTTTTTTATTTAATTGAAATTGTTTTAATTAAATAATTTCTAAAATTTGAAAATTGTTTTTCATTTTTTTATTTTTTATTAAAAAATTAGTTAGTGGAAAAATCCAATTGTTGGATTTTCCGACTAAGTGGGCTTTGGAGTGGCATTTCTCAAACTTGACACCTAGAAAATACATGCTAATAGAATTTGAGGTGGAAGACATGCAAAATGAGATTTCGCATGTGTTTATCTACAAAAGTCTTTGTTTTTGAAATTTAAAAAACTAATGCTTCCACAACTTTTAACCTAAAATCTTCCACCTCCTTACTCTCCTTCTTTCTATAATAAAATTCCCTTATTTTCACTAACATATTGGTCCCACAACCGTGTTCTTCAATCGGAGAATAGCGGGATTTACCGTAGGTGGTGTCGATCGAGCTCGGGAGAGGAAGATAGAGGTGGAGTCTTCAAAGGCTGCATTCTCTAACCCTTCGCATGCTTATTCTTATTTTTAATGCAATTAAAAAGTTGTCGTTTTCATCGTTTTCGCTGTGCATGCGTTCTTTATGTTCCATCATAATTGACATTAAAAATTGGCTAGCAACCCAATTTCAGATGAAAAGATTTGGGAGAGGCGCAATATGTCTTAGGATTCAAATAGTTCAAAACAGAAAAAACAAAATGCTACCTATGTCTCAAACATCTTATATAGGTAAGGTGTTGTCTAGGTTTAAGATGCAGGATTCCAAAAGAGGTCTTTTACCTTTTAGGAATGGAATACACTTGTCAAAGGAACAATGTCCTAAGACACCTCAAGAAGATGAGGATATGAGATGGGTTCCCTATGCATCAGCAGTCAGGAGTCTGACATATGCAATGCTATGTACTCATCCAGACATATGCTTTGTAGTAGGGATTTTCAGTAGGTATCAATCCAATCCTTGTTATGAACATTAGACTGTTGTTAAGAATATCCTCAAGTATCTTAGGAGAACAAGGAACTACGTGCTTGTATATGAAAATAAGTATTTGATCCTTACGGGATATACTAACTTCGATTTTCAGACCGATATAGATTCTAGGAGATCTACTTTGGGACCGGTGTTCACTCTAAATGGAGGAGTAGTAGTATGGAGAAGAATATGTTGCTGCTTGTGAAGCAGCCAAGGAAGCAGTATGGCTTAGAAAGTTCCTAAATGATCTGGAAGTTGTTCCAGACTGCGACTGCCAATCACTTTGTATTGCGATAATAGTGGGGCGGTAGAGAACTCCGAATAACCTAGAAGCCATAAGCATGGAAAACATATTGAGCACAAATATCATCTCATCAAAGAGATTTTTCTAAAAGGAGACATTATTGTGAGATAAATAGTGTCTGAGGACATTATTGCTGATCCGTTTAGTAAGGCTCTCCCGGCAAAAATTTTCGAGGGTCACCTAGAGAGTTTAGGACTACGGGTAGAATAAATAGGGCAAGTGGGAGAAAATGTGGGTATGAGATGCCCTAGTTTATTGTATTTAGTTTTCTCTCACAGCACTCAACTTAGTTGAAACCCACTAGGAGTTTTAGTCCAAGTGGGAGTTTGTTGGGTTGTATGTCCGAAAACTCGTAGTTTTGTAAATAGTAAACATATATGAAGTTTATTCAGACAAGTGTTGTTGATTGTTTAATAACTCTAGATCCAATAAACTACAATCCCTTAGCTATTGTCATGAATACTTGGACTTTATGTGGAGACATAAACTTGATCAAGTTCGAGTAAAATGGCCTAAATTGTCTATAGTACTTGGATTAGGTTGGGTACCTATTTCTGGAGATACTATTGAATACAGCCAGCTTTATGATTGTTACAAAATGTTCTAAAGTGTCATAAACGATGTGATCAATTCATTCATGTAGAGACATGTGAGCGGGGATGTTCTATATGATGAGATTGTGCAAGATAGACCACGAAATAATCATTACGTATTAACATCGTTTACTGTTAACACTGATTAATTTCACTTCTTGATGACCTAGATAACTTGACCTGAATCATGAGTTGTCTATGAACTCCTGTTTATTCGCGATTGTCCCTTGATCTGCATAGGCAAGAGTAAGCCCAGAGTCGCTGATTAATATGCCTCCTATTTTAGGGATAAGGCCGAGTAGATGGCTGGGGATATAGAATTTTCAAAATGAAATTAACTCCTACCCATTTAGGAATAGTAGAAATGTTGTTCTCGGGTCTTGAACAAGGGATCCCATCCTCTCGTTGCCTGAGAGGGAATGGATTTAGTGATTATGATCCTAAATCAATTGTTCATTAGTGGGACAGTGGTACTTAAGGAGAAAAGATGTAACTTAAGGGTATTTCGGTATTTGACCTAGTTAAGGTTATGAACAACCTATGATGGATAAACTTATTGATGACAATTATATCAGGACACATAATATCAGTGAGGAGAGTGCAACTATAAGCTATAGTGGACAGTCCTGTTAATTAATGAATGTTGATTAACTAGGTTAAAGAGTTCGATCGGTTAGTCTTGGATCGTTGGAGCCCATGATTTGTAGGTCCATCGGGTCTTCTTGCTAGCTCAATACAGAAAAAATTGAAGAACTAGGTGAAGTGAGAATTTGAAATGTTCAAATTCTCACTTCACCTAGTTCTTCAATTTTTTCTGTATTGAGTGTTCAAATTCGATCTTAATGGAGAATTGTATTTTATATGAGATATAATTTACAATTAAATAATTAATTAATTTTTAAAGTATACTTGATCATTATCATGAAAATATTTTTTAAACCTGATTAATGTGATTAATCAAAGCTAGGTGTCTTAAACAATTTAATATATTATATTAAATTTTTTTATTTTATTTAATTGAAATTTTTTTAATTAAATATTTTTCTAAAATTTGAAAATTGTTTTTCATTTTTTTTTATTAAAAAACTAGTTAGTGGAAAAATCCAATTGTTGGATTTTCCCACTAAGTAGACTTTGAAGCGACATTTCTCAAGCTTGACACCTAGAGATCACATGCTAGTAGAGTTTGAGGTGGAAGACATGTGAAATGGGATTTTACATGTGTTTTCTCTATAAAAGGCTTTGTTTTTTAAATTTGCAAGACTAATGCTTCCTTTACTTTTGACTTTTTTTTTCTTCGCCCACAAATTTTCTTTACTCTCCTTCTTTCTAACTAACATAACGATCCCACAACCGTGTTATTCAACAAGAGAATAATGGGATTTACCGTTGGTGGTGTCGATCGAGATCGGGAGAGGAAGATTGTGGTGGAGTCTTCAAAGATTGTATTTTCTATCCCTTTTGCATGCTTATTCTTGTATTTATTGCAATTAGAATGTTGTCGATTTTATTGCTTCCATTGTGCATGTGTTTTTTTATGTTTCATCACGTTCATCGTGCGCTCAACCTTGCGCTCATCGTTCAGCCCCGCATGCAACTATGCGATTATTTTCGTGCAACGCTCCAACGCCCAGCGCCCATGCTCGCAAGCAATCGAGCGCTTCCTAGCTCGCGCCTTGCCCAAACTCGTTGCACAATGGCCTTTCCTCGCTGCACAATCAGCCCAACCTCTTGTTAACGCATGGTCGTTTAACATGTCCTTCACCTACGCTTGGACAACCCCTTCACGCATGACTCAACCAACATGCATCCACTACTTAGGCAACAAGACACATTGGTGTTCGTCTAACTTCTAAAGCCAAGACCAATGCCTACTAATGCCACACATTAACGTCCCATGGCTTGGCCTCACATAAATTCATCATGGAAGTTTAACTCATGCGTCCATGCCTTAACTTCAGCGCAACATTTGTCCTTGGGTTCAACGCAACCTCACACATCCTTTACAAGCCTTAGTCACCACACACACAAGCCTCATGCGTCTAGGCTTCCTAACACCAATGTATGTCTACTTTGTACTTAGCCAATTTACTACTATACTTAATCATCCTTTCCAACGCATAGTTTCAGCAAAGTTTCCCCCTTCAAGCTTGCACTCCAAGCTACTTCCTATATCTTAAGTATCCTTAATAAGGTGAGGGTGTCACAATTACCCCCTCCTAAATTTTATCTCCCAAACCTAAGAGGAGATGTGAAGACAACTGACACCGCCCTTGTGATATCAACTGCCCAACTTTTACCAACTCATAAGATAATTGATAACTTGTAGAAATACAAGTTATTTATACCTTTTTATTTAGATTATACGGTAAAAAAAAGGAAAAGTTGCATTGACTGTATAGAAATTGGCTTAGAAACGCGAAAATTGAAAAGTGTCGTAAGCACACCCGCGAACACCATTGCAATGGCAAAATGGAATGTCCAAGTCTTTGTTTTGCAGGAAACAGGTCACCGCATGTGATAATCGCTCGAGGACAAAAATGAACAATGCATTATCACAACATGCGGCAATCATTCAAGAACAAAGAAAGAACAACGCAATTACAGTGCATGCGACGATCGATCATGGACGCAAACGAACAACGTATTTCCACCACATGCGACAATCGATAAAAGATCAAAATAATTACACCACTGCGACGATCGATAGTAGATTAAAAGAGCAACGCATTCGCAAGGACTTCTGACATTGTACAGCTTTTCTGTTGTACGATTCTGACAAATCAGTCGTGGAGCAGAGCGAACGTTTCCACCAAGCCATAGCAGGAATTATCAGATTTTCAAAGCGGGACCACTAACACAGAAGAAGCCAAAGTGGAGGAAAGCATTGCAGTGATGGTCAAAGGTGTGTGTAAATTATATTCTGAGAAGCTGGTCATCGCAAAGGAAAGCAAGAAGATGAGTCATAATTTCTTGAGTATAACGCATGCTTGAGGACAAGCATGATTTTAAGTTTGGGGGTGTGATGACATGCAGAAATGCATGTCATCTTAGGCCTTTTTACTTAGAATTTTGAGGGCTGTTAAGTAGAATATGCGGCAATTATGTTAAGAATTCACAAAAAATTGAGCTTGCAGCGTTTAGCATAAAGAATCTCAGCTAACCTAATATTATGCATTATTATGCGTTCAATGTTCTATTTCTGTAGCTAATGCAGGTGACATGCAGAATTTGATGAATGTAATGTGCATGCATGATGATGTGCTACAAGCTCATGTTGCCAAAAACTTGTAACGCAAAATGTAATCTTATGCTATGTTGTTGCTCATGCATACTTTATGCGATACTACTTCTAGATGTATACGTTATTAATGGAATGCTTGAAGTATGCTATGCGTTGTCACAAGTTTCATTGCGCTGAAACCAAGTATAATTCCAACGTAAGTTTCTCGAAGTGATCCGAGGTCGAACACAGGGATTGCTTAGTTAATGCGTTACGTTCGTGATATATGCGACCGGGGGTTTTTCAATTAATAAAAGTTGTGTTTATACAGGTATTTAAAGTTGCGGTAAATTAAAATTATGCGGTAAAGTAAAGTTGCGGTAATAAAATAAAGTGCGATAAAAGTAAACCTAACTATTATGCTACAAGATACAAGATACATGACACATGATACTGAGTTTGAGACTGACTGTGAAGATTAAACAAAGGGTCGTGTTATGCGGTGGCAAATCTTTATGTATGAAACAAATATAGAAAAGATAACTAGTATAAACATTGCAAGTTATTAATTGCGTTAAAGACATAACTACGGTTCCGCTTTCCCTTGGCGTACACCTCTCGGTGATCGGCCGTGTTCCAACATCTCTTTGGTGAAACAGGGATGAACGTAATGAACGCAAGGTTTCTTCCATCTTTGGAAGTACTTCGCTTTAGTTAACACATTCTTCCAACCTTTTCTCGATAGAAGGAATGACATCTTCACTTCTGCTCTCACAGGTGAAGATGCCGTCTAGCATGCTTTAGCTAAACATATTCATTTCTTTAGCACAAATTAATTTACTTGTTAGATTCATGCTAATTACCGGGATTAATAAATCATCATGGAGAAAGCGATTAATGGAGGAATGGAAATAGACAGAAAGATGAAGATGAAAATGATCATGATATCCAATACTAATATTTAGCGTCTGATACATGGTGTGAATGATAGACTAAGAAGATGAATACAATTGATGATAAAGAGATAGAAACAAATACAGAAAAGTGCCAACGTCTTAACACAAATTTGGACGGTGGATTTGCTTGCCCGCGGATGGAGTGGATGAAGAGAAGAGCTTCCCTCTCAGGCTTGCTCGTCCGGTAGAAGTGACCTTGGTATAGAGCTTCAACGGCAGGGATTGAAAGGATTTTCCCTGAGACTCACCTCTCGGCCTTGTCTTTTAAATCTTCCCGGATCTTCTCCAATTAGGCTCTTCAGACCAGTCTCTCTCTCAATATACAAATATCAAAATATGCCCATATTAAATATATTTTCCAATAGAATTCCAGAGGCTATTTATACGCTCAGCTTTGACTCTCTGTAGTGTGGACCTCACTTTATTGTTATGGCAATTCCGGAAATGGTGGAGTGAATATTCCTTCTGTTACGCGATCAATCCCGTCAGAAATGCACAACGGTCACCTATACACGTGTCAGGATCCTCCGCAATTGCGTCGCTCTTTTGCATCTTCAATCGTTTGCCTACATGCTGTGTTGTTTTTTATTACCGCTTAGCTCTTGATCGATTGTCACATGCGCCGTCATTGCGTTGATCGTCTATTCATTTTTTGAATGGTTGGCGCAATGCGTCGTAGATGCGTTGTTTTTTTTTATCTTGAGCCATGAACGCATACGATGACTTAATTTCCTACAAAACAGACTTGAAATATTCTTTTCTACCATCGCAATGGTGTCAGTAGGTGTATTGACGACAATTTATAATTCTTCCATTTCTTAGCTAATTTCTCTACAATTGACTCAACTCTTCTTTCTCTAGGCTGCAATATCTAAATAAAGCAGTATAAATAACTTGTATTTCTACAAGTTATCACACCCCCAAATTTAGATATATGTTTGTCCTCAAGCATATCTTCTACTAATGCAATATTGCTTAATTTTTATCCTAAATTTTGCGTCGATTGGTTGCTCCGAATGCTCCACCTAGGCACATTACTTAACATCGCAATTTCCTTCTATCCTTGCTAATTCCTAACAAATCCCTACTTTATTCTTCTATACTACAAATTTCTGCTAAAAATGCTTTTCTAGTTTTAAAAAGAATGTTTACCTCTTCTTGTCAAAACAACTTGATGCGTCTGGATGCGGTGGTCAAAATTTGTATCATTTATTAGAGACTGTTGATCATGGTTACACCCTTTGTTTTGGCTTGTTCCCATGGGTGTCATGCGAACATCCAACTACGCTTGTGTGCCAATGTCAACTTTAACTCATGAATTTCAGAGAAGTTGTCTCTTGTTTCTTTTATTTTTCTTTCTCATTTTTCTCTTTTCATATTGTGTTGTTCTTGGAAACCCACCTTCGTCTTGGCTTGCTCCCACGGGTGTCATGCGAACATCCAACTACGAGTAGGTTTCTTTCACAACTTAACTCTTATCAGGTTGGGAATGTTTTTGAGGTTTCCCTTGCGCTGACATTGGAGTTTATATGGAGTATTATATATATATTTGGAAATAATGAGCGCATTTTTCTTAATGGCCGCATGCTCTTGATATCATCTGCTCAGATCTTCCCCACCCCCAAATTTAGAGATGTGCAAGGTCCTCATTGCGTTGTTGGATAGAATAGACAAACACTTAACAAAATTTCAAAAAGAAGGTTTGAGCAGAATTTTGAAAGATAAAAGGTAAAGTGTTAGTCAGAAAATACAATGTGTGGAAAATGCTCCCAAGTGTATGCATATTCTACATCATGGCAGCGCAATGAATAACGCAAAACAAAAGATAAAAAATATCGCAAAGTTGACAAAGGATGATAAAGAAGAGGCTAAGGCATATGGATAGAATTGTTACTTAGTTGTATTGAAAATTAACTAAGTATACAAGTAATTACAAATATCACAATGCAAAACTTTTTCCTGTACAAAGAATTTAGTTAAACAATGAATGAAATAAAGATAATAGAATGGCCGAAATAAAAATTAAATTGTAAAAATTATTGAGGAGCAGGAGGTTTTGAAGGAGGGTTCGGATGTGGTACTTGAGGAGCTTCTTCAAAAATCAGATGCTGCCTGAGATGCGGAGGTACCATGGGTCCATGAAGATATGCTGTCAAAAAATTGAAGTACTCATGGTTGGATCGTATAAGTGTTGCGCTGAATATTGATCAACACCTGCCTTGTCATGGCAGCACTGCATTGTAAATCGTCAACTCGCTCAATTACCGCATCAATTCTCTTGCCGAAGAAGGCTTGTTGCTGAGAGAAGAGTTCTTGTTGTTGGGAGAAGAGTTGTTGTCGTTGGGCAAGAAGGGACCGCATATCTGCTAATTCAGTAGTTAAGGAAGCAACGGTGGGTTATGCCTGCGATGCCTCACCATCGATGTTTTGGGGTTGGGCAGAAGTGCCTTCACCCAAATCGTATGGGTCATCAACACGCGGCGGTGGAAGGGAAAGTTGTGGTGATGATGCTGAAGGTGATGATAAAGCTGCTGGGTATGCGGCTGGAGAATCTGAGGAAAGGAGAAGACTGGTAAAGAGCTCGGGAAGGGAAGAAGAAGGTTGTGCGGGAGGGCTTGGAGGGCGAATTATTAAGGGTAAAGGGTCCAAAGGTTCTGGGTCTTGCATTGTTGAGTCTTGGATTTTCTTCTTTCCCTTGTCGTCTCTACGCTGTTTCTTCAGCTTGGGCTCTTGCAGCGCATTCAAATCAATGTTGGGCCTCTTCAAAGGGAGTTCAAGGTAGTGTGGGGAATCTTTAAGGAGCAACCTCAAAATCTTAATGTTTATTAGGCCATAAACTTCTGCCATTGGCTCTTCATCAATATCCACACCCAATGATAGGCATAAACTTGAAACCGTCCATGGGAAGAAGTACTGCTCTCTTATATGCCCCACAAAACCTTGAATTTATCTTGCGATCAACTGACCCACATCGATTAGAATGTCGCGCCAATGCAATATGCGGCCATGACTCGATCCCTCAAAATTATTTTGTCATGGGAAGTTGGGATCAAACGTTGTTTGACCAAATAAACCTAAAGTCGTGCCTCAGGAAGCAGTGTCTTGGACGCTAGGGTCTTATGCCTTTTAAAGTAACCGTCCACTTAGTGCCCGATTGCGTTAATATTCGCAGCGCATCTTCCATCTACTCTTCAGTGGGATCATCATCAATGATTTTTTTGCCTCGTGCATCCGAGTTATCCTTCATCTGGTATAGTTCATTGATGTCCCTTGCGCTGAAAGACACCATTTACCCTTTTATGGTCGCCACATCCTTGGTGCCATGTAGTTGTCCATGATAGAAGTCGCGCACTACCTCTGGAATGACAATGGCTAGGCACTGGCAAAATGTTTCCCATCCATGTTCTACAATTAAGCTCGTAATCAGGTCTGGTAGTGGCGTTGGCGTAGGGAAAAAGCCCATCTCCATCAGCAAGTCATCGTTCTCCTTCTTTCTTGATAGATGCACCTTTGCCAACGCGGGCTTGCTGCTCTTGCGACTGTTTGCCCTTTTCCTTGGTCAACGTAAGGCGGGATTGCTGCCTTTGTTTTCTTTCTCGCTCCTTGCGTTGTTCCTCTTTTTTCTGTTCAGCAAGTTCTTTTCCCTTCTTCTTTCTTAAGCATTGTACGTTTGCTTGACGCTTCTTCTCTTTCTCGTCCTTCTTCTTTTTCTCTTCTTCTACCTTCTTTTTCTTTTCTTCTTCTGCCTCTTCTCTCTCTTCTGTTTCAAACTCTTTTTCAAACTACTCAGAGGCCAGTAAAAGGTGTTGTTCCTCTTCGAGCCTCCTTATTTCTTCGACTCTTGATATTTCATTATTGCGGCACACCTCCTCATCTTGTAATCTTCTCCTTCGACTACCTTCTGCGATGATGAGTTTTGCCCACATCATTTTCTCCTACTTCTCTTCCTCCTCTTTTCTCCTCCTCTTCTGCTCTTCTAATGCGTCAATCAAAATTGGAAGGTCCACGGTTGACACTTGCAGCGCATTCTCCTTGCGACGCCGCATCAAGGGGGTAACATCTTCTTCTTCTCCTTCGTCAGTTGCAATCGTTTGCGTTGTTTTAGGTTGCGCTGGTTATCTAAGTTGGGCTGATTCCCCCTTGTCTTCCCTTACGGAGGTGGATTCTCCATCCAACTCTAGGCTTGCAGCCCTCTTTCTCCTATCTTCTTCCTTCTTCAGGCGCCTTTCCTCCCGTCTGCGTTCTTTCTTCTCACTTCTTTCTTGCTTCTTCTTCAACCTAGCCTCCTCATCTTCTTCATCCTCCTTCTCTTTGATCTTCTTCTCTGCTTTAATTAGATGGGATGGCTCATCTCCTCCAACCTTCTTTTCCTTACTCTTCTTCTCCTTCTTCTCTTCAACCCCTTCGAGCTGCTTCTCCGCCGCCGCTTCCTCCAAAGAGACTCTGATGGGTCCTTCATAGGATTCTACTTGCGTAGTTCCCTTAGGATCTACGATGACCAGAGCGCTTCTCTTTGACTTCTCTTCCATCACCTTCTCCGTAGGCAGTGGTTGGTTCACAACCCCAGCCTCAGGCAATCCTCCTTCTTTCTCCAGGTTGCTGAGAATGCTTCTAAACACCTCCTTATCGTCTTGTCTCTTCATCTCACTTTCAGAGGAGAATGTTGGTGTTGGGAGTGGGGTGCTTTCAGAACGCTGCCCCCTCTTGAACTGAAGTGTCTTGGCTGTTAAGGGGTTTCATCGGGGTCTTCCGACGACTCGAAGGATAGTCTGTGGCTGAGCAGCAAGATGGTGACTGGCTGCAAGGAATGCTGCCTCTCGCATGTTAAGCTGGGTTGTCGAAGGTGATGAAGGTGAAGAAGATGGCTGGGAAGTCTGGTCTGCCATGGATGCCAGAGTAAAAGAAAATTGGAAATCGTTAAGGTTCTGGGAAGGAAAAAAGGTTTGGTATGCAGAGACGATTTTAGGGTTTCTTTTTGCAAAATGAAGTAAGTAAATGATCTGAAATGAAGAGACCCGCTTTTATAGGTTGGGCTTTGATGGGCCCAATGCGGATTTTGCGGTGGCAGACCTCGAACTACTCAAAAAGCCTACCATTTGCACTCCTCACATTTATGAAGTTGCAGAGTTATACGTCCTTTCAACTGAAAATTCATCATGTCCTTCGAAGTTGAAGCGATTAGACTTCTCAGTTTGCAAAAAGAATTTTCTTTGGAGTTTTATTCGAATGGGCGCAAGGTGAAGAATTAACGCAATGAGTTCATCAATGCAAATGCATCTTTGCAGAGGACGGGCAACAACGCATATATCCCCGCAAC
This sequence comes from Benincasa hispida, assembly GCF_027475165.1. Taxonomy (NCBI): domain Eukaryota; kingdom Viridiplantae; phylum Streptophyta; class Magnoliopsida; order Cucurbitales; family Cucurbitaceae; genus Benincasa; species Benincasa hispida. The sequence goes on along the minus strand of NC_143480.1, from coordinate 12,214,268 downwards.
ACACCCCTTAACTCAATGCATTTCTAGAGGACGGGCGCACGGTATTTCTACCAGCGCATCATTACCTCAACATAGTGCATTTTTGCTAAGGACGGGAAAAGAACACATACGAGCACAACACACCCCTCAACGCATTACATTTGAGTTGGATGAACACAAAGTGTATCTTGTTGGTACAAGATGCACCCATTAATTCAATGCATACCGGATGTTGATTGTTTATTATTAAAATTTTATTTTTATTTTTTTTTTCATCAACGCAAGTCACACGGACATTTCGGTAATAATTTTCTTCTTATTAACCAATCATTTACCAGGTTTAAGAATAACGGATTTATGATAGAAAAGTTAAAGAAATTAAAGAGATTACAGAAATAAATGCAAGGGAATTAAATGAATCATAAATTCATAAAGTATTGAGAGACAAATTGAATGAAGCGGTAAATGACAAAGTTCATAAAACAATAAAGACAGGAATTATGAAAGCATGTAAACATAGAATTGAGATATGGATCGGAAGATAGTTTTCTTTGATGAATGCAATCCACACCTCCGCAGGGGGTCCAGTTTGCCTGCCCAATGTCTTCAGGGACATTGCTTCTTTCCATGGGATCTAGGGGCTTCAGAATTACTTGGCAACATTTCAGGTGTTCTATTACGTAATTCGGATGCCAGCTACCCCACTTGAATCTCCAAATTTCTAATTGAAGACACCTACGCCTGTATCACCGTATCGTTTTTATCCATGTATTGCTTGAGCAGGGCCTCCAATGAATTACTAGAGGTGTTTGAAGATGAGGGTTGTTGATTGTCTTTGTTGACCCTGATTCTCATTGTGGTGAAAAGGTGGAGGGTTTCCTCGATTCCCTGAATTGCTATTCTGATGGTTACTTGGCCCACCTTGGTTTTGATTCCCTTCCCAACCGAAGTTAGGGTGACTCCTCCAACCAGGATTATATGTGTTGCTGAAGGGGTTATTCTAGATTGCACATACTTGTTGCATGTTCAATGGGCACATTTCCACTGCATGGCCTTCTCCACAATTAATGCAACTAATTGCGGCCACTTACGTCGGTGCATTGGGTTGCGCTGTTGATTGGGAGAGGGCACCTTCATTAAGTGCCATTGACTGGAGGATAGAAGTCACTGCAGCCATCTGGGCGGCCAAAGTAGTCACTGTCTCAGCAGGGACAATGGCAGTTTCATTTCTTCTTCTTTCAGAGCCTCTTCCTCTATATCCATCATCTACCCAGTCATCCATATTCTGCGAGATGCGGTCAAGGATGACCTTGGCCTCAGTGTATGTCTTATCCATAAAACCTCCTGCCGCGGAGGCATCAGCAATAGCTTGTGTTGATCTGTTCAGGCCATTATAAAAGGTCTCCATCGGGATGCAATCGGGTATCCCGATATGCGGAAAATTTTTCACCAGTCTTCTGAATCGCACCCAGGCAGTGCTAAGGGTCTCGTTATCCATCTGTTCAAAGTTCAACACTTCTTTCTATCACTATGTGTTGACAGCCGGAGGGAAGAACTTCTTCATAAATCGCTCAACCAACTAATCCCATGAAGTAATCTCATTTGGCTTCAGTGAATGAGCCTACCTCTTGGCCTCATCCCTCAAGGTGTAAGGGAAAAGATATAATCTGATACCTTCAAGGGTAACGCCAGGTATAGAGAAGTTACTGTACATCTCGACGAAACTGGTCAGGTGGGCATGTGGGTCCTCACCTTGCAGACCCCCAAACTGCCCCGCATTCTGGATCATTTGGAGCATGACCGATTTGATCTCAAATCTTGCATTCTCTTCAACGATCGGCCTTGAAATTCCAGGCGAAAAATCATATAGATTGGGCGCCGCATAGTTTCTCATCGGAATGTTGCGGTCAGCGGCAAGGAAAACTGGATGTTGCACTGGCCGTCCCATCCCTTGATTTCCTGCGGGAGCCATGTTGTCATTATTATTATCTGCATGTTGGCCTTCTTTCGCCTCGCTTGGTTCTGGCATGCCCTTGCGCGAAATGTACTCTCGATCTCTGGGTCAGCTTCGAATTCTGGGTCAGTCCCAGTACTCATAAACTGTCAGACTACTCTCCGCGATGAATACCCAGTACAAAGAGATCTGTCCAGTAAAATATCATAAACACACTAAACAATAACCGTTACCAATCCCCGGCAACGGCGCCATAAACTTGACACGCAGAATTTGATGAATGTAATGTGCATGCATGATGATGTGCTACAAGCTCATGTTGCCAAAAACTTGTAACGCAAAATGTAATCTTATGCTATGTTGTTGCTCATGCATACTTTATGCGATACTACTTCTAGATGTATACGTTATTAATGGAATGCTTGAAGTATGCTATGTGTTGTCACAAGTTTCATTGCGCTGAAACCAAGTATAATTCCAACGTAAGTTTCTCGAAGTGATCCGAGGTCGAACACAGGGATTGCTTAGTTAATGCGTTACGTTCGTGATATATGCGACCGGGGGTTTTTCAATTAATAAAAGTTGTGTTTATACAGGTATTTAAAGTTGCGGTAAATTAAAATTATGCGGTAAAGTAAAGTTGCGGTAATAAAATAAAGTGCGATAAAAGTAAACCTAACTATTATGCTACAAGATACAAGATACATGACACATGATACTGAGTTTGAGACTGACTGTGAAGATTAAACAAAGGGTCGTGTTATGCGGTGGCAAATCTTTATGTATGAAACAAATATAGAAAAGATAACTAGTATAAACATTGCAAGTTATTAATTGCGTTAAAGACATAACTACGGTTCCGCTTTCCCTTGGCGTACACCTCTCGGTGATCGGCCGTGTTCCAACATCTCTTTGGTGAAACAGGGATGAACGTAATGAACGCAAGGTTTCTTCCATCTTTGGAAGTACTTCGCTTTAGTTAACACATTCTTCCAACCTTTTCTCGATAGAAGGAATGACATCTTCACTTCTGCTCTCACAGGTGAAGATGCCGTCTAGCATGCTTTAGCTAAACATATTCATTTCTTTAGCACAAATTAATTTACTTGTTAGATTCATGCTAATTACCGGGATTAATAAATCATCATGGAGAAAGCGATTAATGGAGGAATGGAAATAGACAGAAAGATGAAGATGAAAATGATCATGATATCCAATACTAATATTTAGCGTCTGATACATGGTGTGAATGATAGACTAAGAAGATGAATACAATTGATGATAAAGAGATAGAAACAAATACAGAAAAGTGCCAACGTCTTAACACAAATTTGGACGGTGGATTTGCTTGCCCGCGAATGGAGTGGATGAAGAGAAGAGCTTCCCTCTCAGGCTTGCTCGTCCGGTAGAAGTGACCTTGGTACAGAGCTTCAATGGCAGGGATTGAAAGGATTTTCCCTGAGACTCACCTCTCGGCCTTGTCTTTTAAATCTTCCCGGATCTTCTCCAATTAGGCTCTTTAGACCAGTCTCTCTCTCAAAATACAAATATCAAAATATGCCCATATTAAGTATATTTTCCAATAGAATTCCAGAGGCTATTTATACGCTCATCTTTGACTCTCTGTAGTGTGGACCTCACTTTATTGTTATGGCAATTCCGGAAATGGTGGAGTGAATATTCCTTCTGTTACGCGATCAATCCCGTCAGAAATGCACAACGGTCACCTATACACGTGTCAGGATCCTCCGCAATTGCGTCGCTCTTTTGCATCTTCAATCGTTTGCCTACATGTGGTGTTGTTTTTTATTACCGCTTAGCTCTTGATCGATTGTCGCATGCACCGTCATTGCGTTGATCGTCTATTCATTTTTTGAATGGTTGGCGCAATGCGTCGTAGATGCGTTGTTTTTTTTTTATCTTGAGCCATGAACGCATACGGTGACTTGATTTCCTACGAAACAGACTTGAAATATTCTTTTCTACCATCGCAATGGTGTCAGTGGGTGTATTGACGACAATTTATAATTCTTCCATTTCTTAGCTAATTTCTCTACAATTGACGCAACTTTCCTTTCTTTTGGCCACAATATCTAAATAAAGCAGTTAAATAACTTGTATTTCTACAAGTTATCAGTAGGAAGTGGATGCAAACGTGGAAACTAGACCACCGCATGCAGAGAAGCTCTCCATCGGAAAGGCGAACACGTTCGATCAACGCATGGATGTTGCGGTAATCAGTTGCATGCATCTATCGCATGGGAGTTGTGCTCGTCAAGAGATTACGGTCATCGTGTAGAGTTGCGGTATTAAGTGAATGTGGTCACTACATGATTGTGGCTACATGATAACGCATGGTAAAGGGATCAATGCAAGGTTGGTGGAATGAACGCATCAATAACAAATACATATAATTTTAATTAACTTTTAGCAGAAGTTACAAGTGTTCAAATAACCCGATCCAAGTTTCGCTCTGTGAGAGAGTGGCAGTTCCAGACCTTGAGTGGCTTTTCCCAGAATGTTCCGCTTCCGCTACCTAGGTGGGAGGGGGAATAAAACATTGGAAAATGTGAGCTAAAAATCCCAACTAGTGGTGTACTTTTAATAACCATATGTTTGTTTCATAAATTCATTTTTGGAAACCAATTTCACAATCAAGCAATCATAACACATAAGAATGCAACCCTCACAGCCTAATAATTGGCTATCCTAGGCATGATCATGTATTTCCCAGGGTTCTTGTGAACCTCTCGATATGCATGTTGAGGAAACAATCCCAGTACCCTTATAGCTTGCCGAATGTGCACATGTCAACAATATCTCGTTAGACGTGCTTGAGACACACTAACAACTTCCAAGGGTACAATCTCAGTTTCCAATGCAATTCGTGTTATTCAAAACAACAAGAATAAAATCAACAAATAAATTCCAGAAAACACATTTCCCGATCACGCCAATTTTAAACCTCACATATATATAATAACATACATATAATTCAAACATACGAAATTAGGAAAGCCACTCATGGTCCTCTTGTTAATTCCCTTTACAATCCTCCTAGAGCAACCCTTGGTCCTGTTTCCTTGAATTTTACTTATTTTCAAAGAATTCCTAATTTAGCTTGAAATTCCTCAATAAATCAATTTTAGTTTTAAATATATCTTTAACTTGAAATAACTAGCTTACCCACTTCAAAATACCCCAAAATAGGTCTAACACCCAAAACACAGCTTTTGAGGTTATGTAGGCAGTCTAATAGGCGTGGGCAGTAGTCTGTGTGTTGGGTTAGGCGTGGCTGGGCTGTAGACCTTGCACAAATACAGTGTGACACGATCGCAGGACATGGGTGTGCACGCATGAGGGGCTGGGTAGCATACGCTAGGTCGCTGTGTCGTGCGCGTTGATAGGTATCCGTGTCATCTAGATGCGTGCCTACACTGTCTGCTAGGCATGAGTGTGTGCGATGGTGCCTTCCCTGTGCATCCAGCTGGGCCTTCTGCCTTCCAATGCAAATTCTTCACTCCTTACTTCTCCAAATTGAACGGCAGCCCAGGGTCACTTAGTACACTCCTTTCTCAACACTTTCACACGAATTTCACTGGATTTATACGAGTGAATTGTAAGAGTTGAGGTCCCCTTGCTGCCCTATTTATAGAAGCCCAAAAGCCCTCAACGCTTGACACCTCGCTAGCCCTGCATGTCCAAATTCCTTCACCATGCATGTGCCAATGCCTACCCCTTGACATCACCCCCTTACATGTGACTGAAGTGTCCTCATCCTCTTAAACAACTACATAACCTTTCTTTGCATGCTTTGTGGTGTGCCCACCTTCTTCTTGCTTTAGCCCAAACTTCACTAGATTTAACCACTTTCCCCGATTTTCTATCAACTTAGCCTTGCTCCCAAAGTTTACTTCCTTCAACGCATACTTCCCCCTTGGCCACATAACCTACTAATCGCATAGCCACACTTGAACGCCTATCTTCTTACTTGGCCGCATGGCTCACCCCAACATCTAACCTCACTTGGCCTCACTTGGGCACATAGTCCATAATTGACCGCACACTCCTTCCAATGCCTAGTCTCCCTTGGCGCATAACCTTTTCGTCCAACGCATGCCTTTGCGCCCAACGCTTAGTGTCATGGCCGTCCTTCACGCCTATGCACAAGTCTTCCTCGTCTAAGGCCTATTCTTGCCACACGTCAACCTTCCTAACCTCAATATTCTTGACCAATGCATGGACTTAACACAAGGCCTCCTTCATCGTTGGCCATCGCATGTCACCCTTTGCCGTATGCCCCTCTCGGCCAACGCATACCTTGGCCCATCGCCTTGCCCAAGGCCAGCGTCTAGGCCTTCCAAGCCTGTAGCACCCTTGCCTAGCATTATGCCATCACCTGGACAGCACATTTATACCATCGTCCGACCATGCCATTGTAAACCCCAAATTCTAAGTTACCTAAACAAGCATGTTTAGCCAAAGGAATGATATATTAAATATCTAATAAGTGAAAATCCATGTTATTAATAAGTGTTATGAAGGAAGGGAAGGACAAACACAAAATAAGGAAGCTCACTTATTGATTTGGCTGGAGGCACTAAATATGGGGTGACATGGCGGTTTAATCCTTGAACTCGGGAGGCGGCAGGAAGATTAAAAGGAAGAGGAAATTCAAAAGCTTGGTTTCGATAATCTACATGAGAAAATTTAGTGAAATTGGTGCCATTGAAAGCTGGGAGAATCTAGTTTTCGAGATTGTCTTGCTGGAGAGAGATTGCAGGAGAAGAAGAATAAAAAGTGAAGAATTTTTAGAAGAGGCAAAATCTCAGATTAATCAGAGCCCGAGGTGAAGATTGGAAGCTCTAGGCCAAACTATGAGAAATTTTCAGCTAAAATTTTGAGGTAAGAAATTTAACTCAATTATAAACAATTTTGTAGAAGGAAGTTTCTTGAACAGAGTTATGGATTTTGAGTTATGAATTTTTGAATCTGAAGTAGGAAATCTGTGCATAAGCAGACAACTGCTTGGGAAGAACAAGCAAACAACTCACCATGGAGAGCGAGAGCGAGATAAGGAGGATGAGGATCTCACTCAGGATAATAATCTCGCTGATTTTATGCTAAAGATCTCGCTCAAGAAGAAAATCTCGCTAGAAATTTGGGCTGAATCTCGTTGGTATGGTGAGTATCGCTAGGTTGAAGTTTTGTTAAAGAAATGCTTGATCTCGCTCATGAGGATCTCACTCGTAAGGATCTCGCTCATAAGGATGAATTCATTCATAATGGTTATCTCGCTAGCAATATTGTTTTGTTGAGGAAAGTTTCATTAGTAAACGAACTATTTGAGGTATCTTGCTAAGAATTCTAAGGAATTTAATCGGGAATTATGTCCTTTCAGGCCAAGAAGAGCTAGGAGAGGCATATAAATCGTTAAGAGCCCCGAAGAGCTGTGAGTGACTAAATGAACTTAATGCTTTCAATACTTATGCATATAAGGCCAAGTAAGTTACAGTGATGTTGATGATGAATTTATACTTCCTCGAGCAACAAATGATTAATGAATAGCTTAACGAATATTCCCCGACTTGTAAATGTTTTAATGCAGGCCAAGGTATGTTGTGAAAGCATTACAAAAGTTAAGTTTCTAATGTTGAAATATGCTTTCTAGAAGAAAGCTATGATAGAATGAGTCCTTGTGTGATTGACAAGCAATGAAACTTAATTTGATGTTATGAAATAACCCGATACTGAAGGACATGGAGAAGGTATCTGGGTTATAATACCTAAGGTGTTGACGGTACTTAGGAAACTCCACGTGCACGTAGGTAGTTCCGAATGAGAGGCCGAAGTATAGGTCTCTTGGTCAGTAATGGACGTTGGGAGCTAAAGTATTGTAGGCTCATTCTCAACTAAGGAAAAATGATGAATAATGATGAATAATGATGTTTAGTGATGTCTAAGAATAGTTCTTAATGCTATATTTAGAGGAAGTTGCTTCAGATGCTCATTGGTTTATTTACATGTTTATAGTGATGTAATGCATGGTGTAATATGATTCTATAGCCACTCACTGGGCTACTAGCTCACAGATTTTCTGTGTTTTCCATTTACAGGTAGCGGTCAGATTCCTCAAGGTTGATCCTGCTACTGCTTGCCACTAAAAGGCCCGACTTGTTAAAAAGAACTTAGGTTGATGGTATGTTTATGTACACATGTTTTGAGAGGGACAAGGGCTTTGTTAGAGAAGTTTGGGGCCATATGTGAATATTTTTCCTGTAGATGTTATGTCATGGTTGTATGCATATGTTTATATAATCTTATGTAGAACCTTAAGGAGGCATGCTGTATGCGTACATTATTAATGTTTTAACAGGTTGGTATTTAGATTAGAAGGCTAAGGTGGCGAGTGCTGGCAGTAGGGCTAGTAACTACCACGGTCATATCCTCTTCCAGATTAAGATGGTAATCTAGGAGGGGGGTGACAGCCATTACTTCACGCCTTGCCTTGCCAAGCACAACTCACCATCGCTTGAACAAGGCTAACTCTTCTAGGTGGTCATCTAACCTCCAAATGACAAGGCCATCACCCATTGAGTCCTCATACCAACGTCTCCTATCCAACATACATTCAACTAACTTTAGAACACTTGGGCTGTCACACACCTCATGAAACCTTTAACACATGACCTCACTTTAGCTCCCACACTTAGCCAAATTTTGTCCTTCATAACCAAACTTAGCTATATTTTATGTTTAGCCCTCAAAAGTCTTATACTCAACACTTAGGTAATTTTCCTTCTCTTTTAATCATCCCAAGGTTCCTTATTGGAATATTCACTTATTCTCTTTATTATCCAACTTTGACCTAACTTGCTTAAGTGAGATTTGAGGGTTTACATGATAAGTATGTTGTGTTATGGTGTTAACATGTATTTTTGATATGTAAAACCTACTCATGAGCATTGAAACCTAAGGTATGGTAAGGTACCAAACTATATGACGATCCTTGCTACCGAAGGTATAGTAAGGTAAGCAAGATCTTACTCAGTTCTACGTGCACGTAAGATCTATGTTATTGACGTTGATGAGATCTAGCAAAAAGCTTTTCTCTCAACTAAGCCTATTAGGGATTGAGCTAAAGGGCTTTCTCACATGTTCAAGCGAAGGAGTAGAGGAATTTTACAGGAAAGGTTGATGAGTTTTTATGGGTGTTGTAAATAGACTTATTGGCTCCCTTAACTGTGATATATGTGAATAAGTGTTCTGCTGTACGAGAATTTGTATGTTTAAGTTGTGTTGACTATGTGGTAATCGTCTACTATAGATATAAATTGTTCATCGGGTACCAAAGGTGTACGTTCATGGAAGTATGTTGGTAGTAATTGTTATAAAAGCATTGGCAATTTTTGTCTTCACACTTCTTCTCGAATTAGGAAGGTAATTCAGGAAGGGTTGTGACAAGTTGGTATCAGAGCATAAGATTTTGGGGAAGAGAGTCATGCATTAGATTAGGGGCATGCAAATAATGTTATGAGCCTAATAATATATATTTTATAGAAACCAAGCCTCGAAAAGGTGATAGACTGACTCGAAAGATGGTTGAAAAGGATCATGACCCTTTTGGAGATCTCGTAGCTTGAAGGGATCAAGATCCAGTTAGAGAACCATGAGTATAAGGAGCTACATCGGAGGGAGAGTCTAGTACCCTCAGGTTAGAACAGATCCTTAGATGGAGGACAGAGTTTTCAATAAGATTACCTAGAGGCTAAGAGCTAGTGTAGGATTTATATAGGCAGATCCCTAAGAAAAAGTATGGCATTGAGAATCTGAAGGCATTAGTGCCATTGAATTTCAGGGTACTACCGACCCTACAGATGCTGAGGCATGGTTGATTTAGATGGAGAAATGTTTCTAGGTAACATGATGCCCTGAGGACCGTAAGGTCAAATTAGCGGTGTTCTGCTATAGAAAAGAATAGATGAGTGGTGGAGAGTGATAGACTTTAGAAGGAATATATCAAAGGTGATGACTTGGGATGGGTTTAAGATAATTTTTTAGGAAAAGTACTATCCTACTTCTTATCGTGAGGTGAAAAGGAACTAAAACTCATTCAAAGTAATATGATAGTTCTTGAATATAAATAGAAGTATACAGAGTTATCTAGGTATTCTTTTATGATCATAGTTAAAGAAAAAAACAGGTGTAAATGTTTTGAGAGTGGAATGAGAAGGGATATACGAACCCCTGTTACTGCTATGGCTAACTGGATACACTTTTCCAAGTTAGTGGAGATTGTGATGTGAGTAGAAGAGAGCCTAGTAGAGGATAGGCAAGACATGGGAGTTTTCATACGAAAGAAGAGGACATTTACTCCAGAAGTATTTGGTAGAAGAGATTTTAAGCTCCGTTTTAGTGGGTCGGCTACCACTTAAGGTAGTACAACAAGCAGTCAATAGAGAGGAGGTAGGCAGAGATCCAGCCAGACAGTTGGGGGATCTAGATTGGGACGTACAGAAGAGTTTGTGGCCAGTACAAGTAGCAAGCCTTAATGTACTAGTTGTGGTTAATACCATTAAAGTCAGTGCTATGAGGGATAGAAGGTATGCTATCAATGTGGACAGCTCGGGCATTACATGAGAGAATATGTCCCCAATTAGTTTTAGGGCACAGATTGAGCATAAGGCAACATCCCAGACAGTGATGCAGCCTAAGGTAGGTAACTATTGTGTGTTCAAGAAAATGTAGCAAACCGACCAACAATGGCTTCGGTGGTTATAATGCTAAGTAGTTTTTCTCTCACTCTCCCTATACCCTCTAAACCTGCATTCTTCTTACATAGCGTGTCACCGGTAGATCCAACACAATGTTAGTATCAGATGAGACTAATCATTCTAAAAGCACTTCTATTCAACATTCAAAGAATGACACTTCAATTACATAGCTCTACCCTCGTTAAATCACCGTAATGTATTTTGGCTAAATAGTATATGTTATTTTGAAAGTTATTTTCTATTTTAGAGATTCTACAAATTCAGTGGGTTAATTTGTATGTCTTTATATATATTGTTCAATGGTCCCTCAAAAGTTTTTCTTAGTGAATGATAAAACTATTATTTGCTTGTTAGAGTTGATTTTGTATATCTTGATTTTATGTTAATTTAGAACGTTGTTCACCTTTAAACTTACCTCGTTATAAAGTCTGGTAAAAACTTTGAAGATAGCTTTATTTCTTATCTCTTGTCATGGTAAAGCTGTTTTTCTTGACGGTAACTCCACCATAAAGTGTAGCATCACCGTCGTTGGAGACAATCCATGATTCATGAGCAAAGGTCATCTTTAAGACATGTTTAATTAAAATCTTGATTCAGTCGTATTGGCATGGACAGAGGTTCAATTCTCTGCCTAGTAGTTATTCTACTAAAAAGAATATTAAAATCAATTTTACCGTATTTAAAATCATTTTAAAAAATGCTTTTAATCCTTTGAAATAAATTTTGTTTTATGAAAATCGTGTTAACGATGTAAAATCAAGCATTAAATTATATTTGAATTATTAGAGAGATTTATTTGTGAGTGGTTATGAATATATGAAAAATGATTTTAATCATTTTGAAGTATAGTCTTGCATAAGAACTATAAAAAAAAGGAGTATATATCAATCACCACTGTATTTCTATAATAGTAGAGAAATGTGAGAATTTAAACCTCAAATATACCACAATAACGTACGTGATATCTTTTATAGCTTCAAGATTAATAATGTGTTATACAGAAGATGAAAATAACTTCATTCAGTTGTAGAATCAGTTACAAATCAAGCTACTTTTAAATACTTTGTATAACTAATTTGTACAGAGAGAGAGCATATTGTAATTGAGTGTCACACTTATCTTGAAGCAATATTGAATAAAACTCCCTTCAGCTTCTCCGTGGACGTAGACCTCCCTTGGCCAAACCACATAAAACTATCGTATTCTATCGTCTTCCTCTATCGTATACCTCTGACCCATCGATCGTGTAGCTTTTAGCAAACGATCGCGTAGCTTTTAGCAAACAATTATCTAGCTTTTAGCCAATGATCGTTTACTTCTGCACGCCTCATCGTGTAGACGACAATCGTTTAGATGACCTTGTCTAGACAATCTTCAGTAAAGCCTACATCATCTAGACAACTTGTGCCTTATCATTTAGACGACCCCACCTTTACCTCTCATCACCTAGATGACCGAAGACTCATCACCTCTACGATTTTCGACAGCCTCCCGGCAATTCTCTCTTTTCTTTTCTCTCGTTCTTTCTCTGCAAAAAGAGAAGAAAAGTTAATCTTTCGAAGTGCATTACCAGTAGAAGAGTGAAGCTCTAGTCTCAGCCATCAAAGTGTAAGGTCGATATCGTTCATCACACAGATTGTGCTTTCAGCACGTTGTTTGTGTTTGCGTGAAGAAATAAGGTGGTTTCTGGTATTCGTTTAAGGGTTATCATTTTGTCAAAGCCTAAAAGAGTTAGTAAATCAGTTCCTTTAGCCCATTTTCTGCAACTCAAGCCCAACAAGTGGTATCAGAGCCTGCAAGAAAGCTTCAAGATTAGTAAGGATTCAAAGAATCAATAATCTTGGAGTCTTTCAGTTGAATTTCGAATCAGAAATGGAAATTGAAAGGTATGACATCGAGAAATTTGATGGAAAAGGCAATTTTGGTTTGTGGAAAGCCAAAATTAAGGCTATCTTGGGATAGCAGAGAGCACATAAGGCCCTAGATGATCCACCAAAGTTGCCAATCACAACAATAGAAGAAGAAAAAGAATATATAGAGCTAATTGCTCATGGAACACTAGTTTTAAACTTGTCAGATAATGTCCTATGGCAAGTAATTGATCAAGAGATAGCTTACAAGATGTGGAGCAAATTGAATGAGCTATATGAGACAAGGAATCTGCCCAATAAACTTTTCCTAAGGGAAAGGTTCTTTACATTCAAAATGAGTGCATCAAAGTCTTTAACAGAGAACCTAGATGATTTCAAGAGAATTACTACTCAGTTTAAGTCTCAAGGAGAAGAAATTAGGGTAGACAATGAAGCATTTGTGCTTCTTAACTCATTGTCAGAATCCTACAGAGAAGTGAAGACAGCCTAAAATATGGGAGAGATTCCATTACTACTGATATCATAATTTCTGCTCTTAAGATCAAAGAAATGGAGCTCATTACAAGCAAAGGAGACAAGTCTAGTGCAAAAGGCTTGTTTGTAAAAGGGAAGTCAAAATAGAACAACAAAGAAAAATCCAAACAGAGCTCAAATGTAGAAGGAGGGAAAGAGAATTCCAAGGTTAGATGTAAATATTGTAAAATACTTGGACATTTAATCAAAGATTGCAGAACATTGAAGCGAAAAAATGAGCAGAAAAATAAGCAATCTCAGCCACAACCCAAAGCCCAACCAAATCAGTCAAGTGAAGCCTTAGTTTGTGAGGACTCTTACTTTTATTCTGATGCTTTGGCTACATCTAATTGTAGGGCAAAAGAAGAAGCTAATAAGAACCTAGATTGGGTTCTAGATTCAAGGTGTTCATTCCACTTGACATCTCATAAAGGTTGGTTTGTACTTACAGAGAATTGGATGGAGGATTGATATAACTTGTAGAAATACAAGTTATTTATGCTGTTTTATTTAGATATTGCGGTAAAAAGAGAGGAAAGTTGCGTCGATAGTATAAAAATTGGCTGAGAAATACGAAAATTATGAAATGTCGTAAATGTATCCATTAACACCATTGCGATGGCAAAATAGAATGTTTCAGTCTCTATTTTGCAGGAAATAGGTCACCTCATGCGTTAATGGCTCGAAGACAAAATGTAAAACACATCTGCATGCCCCCATCAATCAAGAACGAAGAGATGATCAACGCAATGACGGCGCATGCGACAATCGATCAAGAGCTTAGCGATCAACACATTTCAACTGCATGCGGTAATAAAAAACAACATTGCATGCGGGGATTGATCGAAGATGTGAAGAGCAACGCATTCGCGGGTGATTCTGACAAGTGTACAACCTTTTGTTGTTCAATTCTGATGGATTGAAAGTGGAACAGAAAGGAATTTTCTATTACGCCATTGCAAGAATTACCATAATTATACAGTTGGGACCACAAATTGAAAGAGCCAACGTCTTGTCTATAAATAGCTTCCTCAAATTCGCTGAAAAATATACTGAAATGGGGAGAGAGAGGCTGGTCTGAAGAGAATTTACAGAGTAAATCTGGGAGAACTACGAGACAAGGGTGAATAGTGAGTCTCCGAGCAAGGAATTCTTCCAATTCCCAAAACTGAAGCTCTGTCCATAAGATCAATTCTACTGGGAAAGCAAGCCTGAGAGGGAAGCTTTCCTCTCCACCACATCCATACGCCAGCAAGCACAAGTCTCTGATCGGGATCTGTGTCAAGACGTTGACACTCTTTCCATATTTGTTTCTATTCTCTAATTCATCTTCTATGTTCATCTTCTTTAATCCCTCGTTCACAAACATGTATCAAACGCTTAATTTTAGAATTAAATGTTATCATCGTCATCATTATTATCTCTCTGCCTCTTTCCATACATTTATCATCCATTTTCTCTATGATGTGTTCTTAATCCCTAGGGTAAAAAGCGAGTATTAAGCGAGTGAGTTAATCTGTGTCAAGGAATGAATTAAGTTTATCTAAGGCATGCTCGATGGCATCTTCACCTGTGAGAGCAAAAGTGAAGATGTTATTTCGCCTATCGAGAGAAGGTTGGAAGAATGCGTTAACTAAAGCGAGAAGTATTTCCAGAGATGGAAACAACCTTGTTCATCACGTTCATCTCTGTTTCACCATAGACATATGGGAACGCGGACGATTACTGAAAGGTGTACGCCAAGGGAAAGCGGATCCTTAGTTGTGTCCTTAACGCAATTGACGAACTTGCGATGTTTTACTTTTTACTCATTCTATTTCTGTTTCATTTAAAAGACTTGCCATCGTATTCATAGATTCTTTTGTACAACTTCATAGCCAGTCCTCTACCCCTGTATCATGTATCATAGAGTTTAGGGATTTACTTTATCAACGCATTTTTACTTTAGCGCAATTTATATTTCTATACAAACCAAAATTCTTTATTCATTATTATAACTGGTCGCATGTATCATATAAGTATCACATTTAACGACAACAATCCTCGTGTTCGACCTCGGATCTTTCTGAGAAACTTGCGTTGGAATTATACTTGGTTTCAGTGCAAGGAAACTTGTGACACGCACTACTTCATCGCATACAGCGAGTATAGCACTTTCAACGCATACACTTAGAACGTAATATCACATAAATTATCTTTATCGCAAAGTACTTGAGCGTATATAGAGCATCATACATGCATTCATCAACGCAATAGATAAAGATAACATTCCATTTTTATAGTCAACAAGTTTATGGCAACATGAGCTTGTATTACATTCATCCATCAGTAGTGTGTATAAGCGATACAAAACAAACACAACATGACATCACATACAATCCATATCCGCAAAGTTTATGGCACCGTTGTCGGGGACATGAGCTTGTATGATTCATATTCATCATTATCCATATGCTTAAAGATTAAGGATCAATCTACATAGGAAACAATAACTCATGTTCAGTGGTTGGGATTGGTTCAGTCTCATCGAAACTAGAAGATGGAACAGTCAAGCTCTTAAGAAATGTCATATATGTGCCTAAGCTAAAGAGAAATCTAATTTCACTAGGCATGCTTGATTCTATTGGCTGTGAATACAAAGGCAAGAAAGGTTACTGTGAAGTTTTGAAGAACAGTAAGCCTATCCTTAGAGGGGTGAAGATAAATAGAGTGTATGTAGTGCAAGGAGTTCATCAGGTACACTCAGCTTTGATTGTGACTCAAAATCAGCCTACTGAAGGAGACCTATGGCATAAAAGACTCTCACACATTAGTGGCAAAAGTCTACAA
Source organism: Benincasa hispida (assembly GCF_027475165.1). Lineage (NCBI taxonomy): Eukaryota > Viridiplantae > Streptophyta > Magnoliopsida > Cucurbitales > Cucurbitaceae > Benincasa > Benincasa hispida. The sequence goes on along the minus strand of NC_143480.1, from coordinate 12,198,348 downwards.
GCTCTAACCATCCAAGGTATTCTACCTAAGAGAGTTCATCAGAGCCTATCCTTTTGTGAACATTGTGTAATAGAGAAGGCTACTAGGCAGAGCTTTGTGAAGGCTCAGCACACAACCAAGGCCATCCTTGACTATGTGCATTCAGACCTATGGGATCTTTCACCTTTTCATTCATTAAGTGGTGCCAAGTATTTCCTAAATTTTGTTGATGACTACTCAAGAAAGAGCTGAATCTATTTCCTTAAATCTAAGGATTTAGTTTTTGAAAAGTTTATAGAATGGAAGATCATGGTTGAAAAAATGTCTAATTGTCAGATTAAGTGTCTTAGAACAGATAATGGGCTTGAGTACTGTGTAGAGAAGTTCAATGTTTATTGCAGACAACATGGTATAACTAGATACAAGAAAGTTAGGTATAGACCTCAGCAAAATGGGGTAACAGAGAGGTTGAACAAAACAATAATGGAGAGAGTAAGAAGCCTACTATCTGATGCTATAGTTCCTGAGAAATTTTGGTCAAAGGCAGCCTCATATACAGTCTATACACTGAATAGATGCCCTCATGCATCTCTTAACCTTCTAACCCTAAAGAAAGATGGACTAAACAACCACCTAACCTAAATAAACTAAGGGTGTTTGGCTGTACTGGCTTTGTTCATCAGAGTAAAGGGAAATTAGCTGCCAGAACTGTGAAGTGTATGTTTTTGGGCTTCACATAAGGTATTAAGGGGTTTAGAATGTGGCACCCTACTGAGAAAAGATGTATAACTAGTAGAGATGTAGTTTGCAAGGAAGATGAGATGTATATGCAGAAAACTAACCCTAATGTTTCAGTACCTCAAGAGAAGAATGATACAATTGAGGTGGAGCAAGTTTTAGTTCCTACTTCTGATCCTTCAAGCTCTGAATCATACTTTGATCAACTACCTCATCTAGAAGAAGAAGTAAAAGATGCTACTATTGATCCTGAGCAAGAAGAACTAGAGTTGAGAAGTTATAGCCTAGCTAGAGATAAGCAAAGAAGAAATATTGTCCCACTATCAAGGTATGAAGACTACTTAGCTTTGAATGCTTCTGATTTAACTAATGATGCAGAACCCTCAACCTTTGAGGAAGCAGTGAGTTGTTCTAAAGCTAAGATGTGGATAGAAGCTATGAATGAAGATATTAATTCACTGGTGAGAAATAACACATGGGAGTTGACATCTTTGCCTAAAGAATGTAAACCAATTGCATCCAAATGGGTGTACAAGTTGAAGGAAGGTTTTTCTAATGATCAAGGACCTAGATTTAAAGCTAAGTTGGTTGCTAAGGGCTTTACAAAGAGGCCAGGTGTTGATTTTAATGAGATTTTTTCTCCAGTGGTAAAACAGACTTTTATTAGATTATTGTTGTCGATTGTGGCTCAAAATAACCTAGAGCTGGAGCAACTAGATGTCAAAACATCTTTTCTACATGGCTTCCTAGAGGAAGTTATCTACATGAGCCAACCAAAGGGGTATAAGGTCAAAGGGAAGGAAGATTATGTGTGCCTACTGAAAAAATCTATCTATGGCCTTAAACAGTCCCTAAGATGCTAGAACAGAAGGTTTAGTGACTTTGTTCAGAAGAATGGTTTCTATAGAAGCTCCTATGACAGCTGTGTTTATATAAATACAGAGTCCTATACTCATCATATCTACTTGTTACTATATGTGGATGATATGCTTCTAGCAGGAGCAACAATGAAAGAACTGAATAAAGTAAAAGATCTACTGAAATCAGAGTTCGAAATGAAAGACATGGGAAATGCAACAAGAATACTGGGCATTGACATTATTAGAAACAGAAAAACAAGTATTCTAAGCATTGATCAGTCACAATACTGCAGTAAATTATTAAAGAAGTATTAGATAAATTGTTAAAGAAGTATCAGATGACAGAGGCAAAAGCAGTAACTACTTCTATAGCTAACCATTTCAAACTCTCAGCAGAGAATTCACCCAAAGATTCAGACATTGAGCATCAGCAAATCATGTCAACAGTTCTTTATTACCAAGTTGTGGGAAGTTTGATGTATTTAATGGTGTCTACAAGACCTGACATTGCCTATGCTACTAACCTGGTGAGTAGATACATGGCTAGTCCAGGTAAGAGGCACTGGGAGGCTACAAAGTGGATTATGAGGTACCTAAAGGGTACTACTAATGCTAAACTAATGTACCAACGGCTACCAGACAGTGAACCAGAGCTGATTGGTTATGTAGACTTAGATTATGTCGGAGATCTAGACAAAAGGAGGTCATTATCAAGGTATATCTTCCTATTTGGAAGGTGTGTCCTAAGCTGGAAGGCTACCTTACAATCAGTAGTAGCCCTTTCTACTACTGAAGCAGAGTTCATAGCACTATCAGAAGTAGTGAAGGAAGGCCTATGGCTAAATGGTCTCCTAAGTGACTTCGGAATTAAATAGAACACAGTGAAGATTTTTTATGATAATCAGAATACAATTCATTTGTCAAAGCATTCTCAGTACCATAATAGAACAAAACATATAGATGTGAAATATCATTTCATATGACAGCAAATAGAAGCTAAACAGATTGAAGTTTTGAAAGTTCATACCTCAGAAAATGCCTCCGACATGTTGACAAAAACAGTCACTCAACTTAAACTCCAGAAGTGCCTTGATATAATAGGGTTTGAGCTGAGAGACAAAGGTTAAAGGAAAGAGACAGTCAGATCAGAGAAGCTGAAGAAAGCATGAAGTTCATTTCAAGGTGGAGATTGTTATACAGAAGATGAAAATAACTTCATTCAGTTACAAATCAAGCTACCTTTAAATACTTTGTATAACTAATTTGTATAGAGAGAGAGCATATTGTGATTGAGTGATCACACTTATCTTGAAGCAATCTTGAATAAAACTCTCGTCAGCTTCTCCGTGGACGTAGGCCTCCCTTGGCTGAACCACGTAAAACTATCGCGTTCTTTTTCTTCTTATCATCTTCCTCTATCATATACCTCTGACCCACCAATCGTGTAGCTTTTAGCAAACGATCGTCTAGCTTTTAGCCAATGATCGTTTACTTTTGCAAGCCTCATCATGTAGACGACCATTGTTTAGACGACTTCGTCTATACGATCTTCAGTAAAGCCTTCATCGTTTAGATGACTTGTGCCTTATCGTCTAGACGACCCTAGCTTTACCTCCCATCGCCTAGACGACCAAAGACTCATCGCCTCTGCGATTTCCAACAGCCTCCCGGTGATTCTCTCTTTTCTTTTCTCTCGTTCTTTCTCTGTAAAAAGAAAAGAAAAGTTAGTATTTCAAAGTGCATTACAGCAGAAGAGTGAAGCTCTAATCTCAGTCATCAAAGTGTAAGGTCGAGATCGTTCATCACACGGATTGTGCTTGCAGCATGTTGTTTATGTTTGTGTGAAGAAATAAGGTGGTTTCTAGTATTCGTTTAAGGGCATCGTTTTGTCAAAGCCCAAAAGAATTAGTAAATCAGTTTCTTCAGCCCATTTTCCGCAACTCAAGCCCAGCAATATGTTTGTTGTATGAGTTATGTGGAGAGTTTTTTTATTTTTTAGCTCAAATTAGATGACCCATGAAACATCAACTTTATTCCTTCGGGTGTTATTATTTACCCGCAGTTTGGGATGTTATTTTTAAGAAGGGTAAAATATCATTTTTTTTTATTAATTTTTTTTTTTTGGATTATTTCATTTTAGTTTATGTTATGTCAATTTTCCAAGCATAATTCATGTACTTTCAATAAACCTGAAATATATGTGTAATAGCATTAAATATCATCTCAAAATAGACAATAATTAATGGTTAAAGATGGTTGAATATGCACACTTTCAAAGTTAAATTAGGAAAAAAAACACACTTTTTAGCAATTCGTAATCACTTAAGACGTATACCAGGTTTCAACCATAGGTAAGAGTTGAGGATTCAAATTTTTAAAATCTATTTTGTTATCAAAGTTAAAATTTATGTCATAACCAATTGAGCTATATTCATATCACAAGACTCCAAAAATAATACTTATTTATATATGTTTAGTTTTATGTACATATATTTGATTTTTACCTGAAAAAAAAAAAAAAAAAAAAACCAAATAAACAAAAGGTAAAATCTAAACATGAAATGTTAAATTTTATGTCTAATGAAAACGTAAATCCTTCAATCTTGTTTTTTTAATAGATTTGTATACTTTGAAAAATATCAAAGAAGTTACTGACTAATTAATTAGACACAAAATTTAAAATTCTTGAGAGATCTTTTAAGACACAAAATTGAAAATTCGTGGAACTAATAGGTACCTTTTTAAAAGTTAAAATTAAAGGCTAAAGTTGTAATTAAACCTAACTAATTAATATAACTAGTGTCGTGTGGAATGGTCTTTTTGAATATTGATATCGTGAATGAAGTCACAAAATTTTGCAGAAAAATGTGATTGAAGAATGAAGATGGCAATATGAATAATTCTTGCGTGGAATGTGGGAGTCAAAAAGGTCTCCTAAGAATTTTGCTATAGGAAAGGAACCAATAAGGCGTTAAAAATACGGAAGTAGAGACCGAGAGATCGTGGAGGTGTCAAAGTCACAAATTTCTGGTCCTCATTTAATGACGGTTTGTGAGAAGGCTTTTCTTTTATTTAGAGAAATGGCAATGGATAGATAGTCATGCATGTCTAGACTATACCTATTGGTTTAATATTGAATTCCCACCCTTAGTACTTTTAGCCAACATGAGCATAGTTCAACTGGTATAGTTTTTTACTATCGATTTCGAGGTCAGAGATTCGATTCTCCTACCCCACACTTTAATTACAATATTTTTGAAAAAAAAACTGATAATGGATAGCAAAAACCAATCAATCAATAAATAAATAGTTTTCTAGAATAACGATATTTGGGTGGATATACAAAATAGGTGAATCATACATTTTTTTCTAAAATATTAAAATATAACAAAATAATAATAGCAATAATAATAATAATAAAATATATTTTCTTAGTCTTCCAATTTTATCCTCATTTGTATGAGAATATATCTAATATATATTATATTTGATATATCAATAAACGGATATACTTAAACTGATAGGCCTTTTTGTTATGGTGGGAGTTATTTTTGTTCTTATGTTTCTTTTTTATATGAAGTTGTTTTTATTTAATTAATTTGATTTTGATGGTCTGATTTAAATCTTGATATTAATTTTCTTATTTTTTTCAAAATTTTTATCTGATAGCATATCTTAATTGCATTCATTTTGTCCATTAATATAATAAATATAAAGTATATCAATTAATTTGTTATATTTTTTTTAGATTTTAGTACTATTTTTATGGTACGTAAATTACATTTAATTTGATATATCAATCGTAATGTATCTATACTTTATATTTCGTATATAAATGAACTAATATACTAAATATGATGTATTCATTCAAAATGATGTACTTAAATTTTAACTTTGGTATTTAAATTTTATGTCAATACTAATTCAAAATAAATTTCAAGTATATAATTAGTGTATCAATAGTATATTATAATTCATTCAAAATTTAATATACTAAATATTACATTAGTGTGTCAATAGTTTATCAACACTAATTCAAAACTCATTTAAAATTTAACAGTGTTGTATCAATAGTATATAAGTAGTCAACTAAAATTCCTATTAAGTATATCATTGTTGTTTCAGTAGTATATTAGCACTCATTCTATGTCCATTTCAAGTATAATGTTGATATATCAATTATGTTCATTCTAAATCAAATTTCAAGTATAATATTGGTGTATTAGTAATTTATCAACATCAATTCAAATTTTATTTTAAGTAGAACTTTGGTATATTATTAGTATATCAATCATTATCAAGAAAACATTTATTCCAGTATATTAATAGTAGAGATAATCATTCAATCAAAGTTTAATTTTAAGTGTAACATTGGTCTATCACAGTTTATCTCAACATACATTTAGAATGGTTATCAACAAGATAAATTGAACAATTGTAAGTTATTGATGATGTACTAAAAAGATAATACTTATAAGAATTCAAACTAAGTCCACGAATAATAACACAAGCATGAACACTTGTTAACTTGTAAATTTTGTATATCAATTATACAACTTGACGATCTATTAGATATAAAGTTTATTAGTTGACTAATATACCAAACATAAAGTATAATATGTTTGGAGCAAGAAGTTAGTTATTGTAGTCCTAAGTTATTATAGTTGTATTATAATAGTTTGTATTTAGGATATAGATTATTTTAGTTTGGATTATAATAATATGTATTTGAGGTCACTACTACAAAATCTACATTACTTGATACTTGTAGTTTTTAATTACTTGATGTTTCTATGGAAAAAAACGTCAAGTAATATGATTTTGGACAAAAAAAAGTCAAGTAAAAGGGTTAAAAAAGCGGAGATTGACGGAATATTTCAGATATTTTCACGCGAATTTTACTTGACACGATTTTCGTGTCATGTAATATAAGGTCTAGCTCTTACTTTACATTTTTTTTCATGTCAAGTAAAAGGGTTAAAAAAGTAGAGATTGACGGAATATTTCAGATATTATCACGCGAACCTTTACTTGATACAATTTTCGTGTCAAGTAATATAAGTCTTACTTGACACGTTTCACATGTCAAGTATAAGAAGCTCTTACTTGACATTTTTTTCCTGTCAAGTAAGGGTTAAAAAAGCGGAGATTGACAGAATATTTCAGATATTTGATAGGCCTCCAATTATGTGTCACTCATCGTCTACTTCTACTAAGCGATCGTGTAGCAGAGCTCAGCGATTGTGTAGCATTTGGTAGACGATCGTATAGAAACTGGTAAGCGATTGTGTAATGTTTTGTAAGCGATCATGTAGTTTCAGGTAAGTGATCACGGGGTGTTTGTGGGTGATCGTCTAGTGTTACTTAGCGATCGTGTAGCAGAGCTAAGCGATCATGTAGCAGACCTCAGCGATCATGATCATGTAGCTTTTGGTAGGCGATCTTATAGAAACTGGTAAGCAATCGTATAATTTTTTTGTAAGCGATCGTGTAGTTCCGGGTAAGCGATCGCAGGGTGTTTTTGGGCGATCGTCTAGTGTTACTCAACGATCGTGTAGCAGATCTCAGTGATCGTGTAGCATTTGGTAGGCGATCGTATAACATTTGGTAGGCGATCGTATAGAAACTAGTAAGTGATCGTGTAATGTTTTGTAAGCGATCGTGTAGTTCCGAGTAAGCGATCGCGGGGTGTTTGTGGACAATCGTCTAGTGTTACTAAGCAATTATGTAGAAACTTTACTATTTTCATTTTCCTCTCAAATTAAAAACTCTTTCTCTCCTCCTTTATTTTACTCAGCAATCGTGTAGAGAGTTTATTTTTTGTTTCCCTCCCTCTCCCATTTTCATTTCCCTGTCAATTTTGGTTTCCCTCCTACCAAAATTATCAAATAAAATAATATTTCTCTCTCCCATTTTCATTTCCCTCTCAAACTAAAAACACTTTCTCTCCTTCTTCACCATCTCACTCACGACCTTCCCCTTCCCCCCAATTTTTTTCTTCTTCCGTGTGCCCGAGAGCCCTAGCCATCGTCAGCCTTCATTCTCCCCCCGCCTCCATTCGCGTCACTGTTATTAAGTTTTTCATTCTGTCGTCTACTCAGTCGTGCCAGCCCTCTCCCTCGTCGTCTGCCCAGCTCCCTTGTCGTCTGCTTAGCGGCGCCAGCCGGCCAGCTATGCATATCATTCGCGAGTCTTCAGCCCTACCCAGATTTGTAGCCGAATGCCCCCAACCGCTTCCGTCACTTCAACCACACCCAGATCTGTAGTTGAACACTTCTGTCACTTCTGTCGCTTCCGTCGCTTCAGCCCTGCCCAGATCTATAGCCGAATACCCCTAATCACTTCCGTCGCTTCAGCCCCGCCTAGATCTGTAGCCGAACACCCCTAATCCCTGTTTTGGGTAAGGTTTGGTATTTTAGTGGGTTTATATGCATAATTTTGAATATTATTTGATTTTTGGTTAGTTCTAATAAAAACCCATTATGTTTAGGTCATAGATTCAGGTTGTAGCGGAGTTTGAAGATTGGAAGCGTGTTGTGCGGGGTTACAAGATTTTGACTTTGGCAAATTTTGGTAACTTTTAGTAACTTGTTATTAAACTTTGGTTTGATGTATATTCTGACTGGACAAATAAATCAGTGTATGAGTGTTCTTGTTCCTCTTTTATTTTTTTTCAGGAAAATTGGTCGAGGCTCGAGTGAAGCATCGATTTGAGCAAACACTTCGGGTAAGTGTTTTGGATGTATTTGAATGAATTTGTGATTTGGGTTTTATTGTAGCATCTTCTGTAATGGTTTACTTGTTTGATGTTTGGTGATGAGATTGATTTTGAAGTGTTAGAAGGAGTTGAGTTGATGTCCAATAAGTTTGAGACTGATCTTGGCAATGTTTTGGTAAGTTTGGAGGTTAGTATTAATAGTTCTTTGTTACCCATTGAAGTATTGGTCTAATAATTGAGTTATTTTCAATTTTTGATGTTCAATTCAAAGATTTCAAGGGATTGGAGCTAATGTCCAACAAAGTTAACACTATTTGCATGTTTTGATAGGTATTAAGGCCTTGAAACTCTTTTGGAATTGTTACATAGTTGCTGGAATTTGTGTTTTGTAACCATTATTATTGAACTTTTCGTAGGTTAGATTATGTTATTGTATTTTAACACTTATCTATATATTTGGAAATTTCATGTTATCGCCCTTTATTCTATTTTGCAGGTTGACTTGCTTAAACATGGCTTGCCTGATCCTTAGTTCTCGAACTTTAGACTTCAAAGCTCAATGTATAGATTAAATAATGTAATTTGTTGAGAGGTTATTTATTAAACAATTTGTCACTTTTGTGTTTGTTGAAAGTTGAGTTTTGTATACGAAAGTGATAGTTGAGATTTTATTTTGTGCGTGTACATGTGAAAGAGAAATATTGTTGTAATTTGTGAGGAGTGTTCATAGTTGAACATATGGATTTTTAGTGAATATATTGAGTTGATAGATCTTAAATATATAATGTTTATTTATTTGATGTAATTGTATTGTTGGAATACAAGGAAGAAAATGAGAATATTGATTGGGGCATTTAATTTGAAAACAAAAAGACATATACTTGATACATAAAAAATGTCAAAGAGTGTCACACTATACTTAACACTCGAATAAACTTGACATACCACCAATTCAAGTGCATTATCTTTCTTAACACGAAAATTGTATCAAGAAACATTTGTCTTTGACATTTTTTCGGAGTCAAGTTATCACACTATATTTGACACTCGAATAGTTATCACACTATACTTGACAGTTAAACATTGGAAAAACGTCAAGTAATCCAATTTCTGTAGTAGTGGGTGTAAATATTTTAGTTTGAGAAGAAAATGGTAAACACTGTAGCGGATAATAAAAAAAAATGGTAAACGTAAAATAGGAAAAACGGTAGCAAATGGAGGTTTGAAATAGTGTTGAAGGTAGTTAATTTGAGGTTTTGAAATAATATTTACTATAGTAATAGGTGGTTATTATAGTTCTAGGATAGTCCTTACATCAAACGCTCCCTAAGTATATAAGATATACTACTCTAATCACATAGCCAAACATGATAAAAAAAAATAAAAAATAAAAAAGATTTGAAAACAAAAATGGTTACCGCCCAAAAGGTAAATAGGGGCAGTTTGATGCGCGATAAAAACAGAGAGTTTAGTTGAGTTGAGTTGAATTGATAATTATTATCTGGAGAGTTACATTGCTTGTGTTTGGTGTGCAGAGTTAAATTGAGTTGGTAATTATTGTCTGTGTTTGGATATAGAGTTGAGTTGAGTTAGAGTATCTTGGGCTGTTTTTGTAAATGAAATCGATTTTGTCTTTTTCTTTTTCTTTTGCTATTGTTGACTTTAATTTTCAACTATATACATTTTTTTTAAAACTTTTCTAAGATACAAACAAAAAGACTTCCAATTCTTTTCCATTTTCAATACATAACAAATTCTTTACAAAGTATTCATATACATAACACAAAATTTTGAATTTAATTTTTTAAACACTCAAATATAAGTGATTATTCCATTATAAAACCCAATTTAATCATTAATTACCGTAAAAATTAAAAAGAACTTAAAGGATTATTGCCATCAAATGAAACTATTGACATTGTTTTAGATAGAAGGGATGACACTCAATGTTAATCTTAAAACAGAAACCAAAATGTTACAACGTAAATCATAAAACCAACTATTAGATGGTCTTTTTTGACCAATTTGTGGAATATGGGTTTACCTTTTTCCTAAAATCGGTAAATGATTTTAAAAATATTGATTTCTATTTTTCTACTATTATATTGCATCAGTGTACAAACTTTCTTTTTTTAAAAAAAGAAAAAAAACTTGAGCAATAATTTGAGTTCCACTATTTCATTAGAATTATATAAAATTTGAAAATATCAAGGGATAGGTTGTTTAAAACATATCGTCGAACTTTTGATTAGTGAAACAACAATAGAACGTCGTATGTAATATCTTTTAGATAGATGAAAAAATTAAGTAGAAGAAGAATAATTAGATCTAAAACAACAACTATAGAAAGAAAATAAAAAAAGAGAAAGGAGGAGTTGAGAAAAGAAAGGGAAAATAAAACCCATACGAGCCAGACAAAGAAAGAAGAGAGAAAATGAGAAAGCACGGTGAAAGAAGAGAGAAGATGAGAGAAGCGGAGTAAATGTGAAGAGAGCATCAGAGAGAGAAACGACAAAGTAGTTGAGGGAGTTGGGAGAGTAATGAAAACGCGTTGGAAAACGGGTGAGAGTGAGAATGATAAAATAGTGGGTAATTAAACCCACTGTTTTATTTTTATCAGTGGTCGTTGAAGTTAGGCACACAAAGGTGGTAGGCAGAGTATGTCGCCGAAGTTGTTTATGCAAAGGTAGTCGTTGGAGTTACTCAGTAGAGTTGTCGTCGGAGGTGGTTGGTGAAGCCCAGAGTTCTTCGTCGAAGTTAGTCGTGCGAATGTGGATGTCAAAGTTTATTTTACCAAGGTAGTTGTCAGAATTGGTTATTGAAGTTTTGTCGAAGGTGGTTGCTAGAGCTTGGAGTTGGCCACTCGAAGGTGGTCATCGGAGTATGTCGTCAGAGTGTGGTAACGGTAATCGCCAACAGAGACCTATGGGTGAAACCATTAAAAACATGGGAGGGAGAGAGAATTAGGGAGAGTAGGGGTGACCAACATTTAAAGTTGGTTGTCTAACATTGAGTTGGTAAAAATACCAATTCAACCCAACTCTCCTTGGTTATTAATCACCCCTAAGTGTTTTCCTATGATAAATTAAAAAAAAAAAAAAATGTGACGGATGACTGGTGACTTTTTCATTAATTCAGTCAACGGCATAGACGTACGTTGAGAAGTTTGTAATAGTTTGATGTTTAAAAATGGAGTAGATTTTGAGAGGAGAATTACAAGAGAACTCCATGGAGACCTGGAGTTTGTTGTTGTTCCTTTACTTCATTCACGCCCAGTTGATGTTTCCCACAATTTCTCAGCCAGACTTCTTTCTTCATACTTGTTCAAACTAAGCCAACTACACCGCTGACAGTCCTTTCAAGAAAAATCTGGACACCGTACTTCTCTCCATCTCTTCCAACACCCAAGTCGATTACGGTTTCTACAACGCCACTTCCGGTGAAGTTCCCGACCGCGTCACCGCTTTGGCTCTTTGTCGTGGAGGTGTTCCGTTAGAACAATGTAGAAGCTGTGTGAACAACGCAACGCTCAGGATTTCTCAAAATTGTCAAACCAGATAGAGGCAGAGGGATGGTACCACAATTGTCAAATTCGGTATTCGAACAATTCTATTTACGGGGTCGGAGACAGCACCTTGAAGATGTTCTACTGGAACACTATCAAAGCAGCAAACCCAGACAGTTTCAATGAAGCATTGAGGAGTTTGATAGATCGACTGCGGGGGGAGGCTGCGAGTGGGAATTCAATTCGAAAGTCTGCTGGTGGATCTGAGAAAGTTCCAAGTCCGAGTATGGATACCATATATGGCTTGCTTGATCGTTTTCCTGATTTGTCCAATTTGGACTGTTTTAACTGCCTGGATCAGCTTCAAAGATCTCTTCCTACTTGTTGCAACGCCAGCTTAGGGGCCAGATTACTTGCAACTAGTTGTCAACTCAATTATGAGATGACCCCAATCTAACCTTCCTATTTGTCTCCGCCTCCGCCTCCACCTTCGCCATCAGTTGAACCTTCCCCCTCCAATACCTGGTATCATTCATGTTCTCAAAACTTATTTAAGTTTGTTGGGTCATATTTAGGTGTGGCTTAGATTGCACTGATGCAGTTTTTTTTTTTTTTTTTTTTTCCATACGTATGAATTTTTTTAATTAAAAAATCAATTTTCTAAAACAAAAATTGGCATTATTTATTTATTATTTTATTTATTTATTTTGCATTAGTAAGCAGAAACACCATCAATATCAACCTAATTGAACTTGAATTCACTACATACATAAAACCTGTTGAAGATCCTACATTGAAAAACCTAAATGATCTTGCACTCTTTAAAAGATAGATAGGAGATGGAGTTTTTGTTAATGCATTAAACCCACGTTATCTAGCTTTTCTGTCCTTTATCAGGAAATAATAGCAATACTGGTAGAACTGTTGTAATCGTTGGGGTGTCCATCGTTTCTGCTATCGTTCTTCTGGTTGGCATTTTCATCATTTTGGTACTGACGAAGAGAAAGAACAAAAGATTATTAGACAATTTCGAAGGTATGGTTCCTCTGTTTTCTTTTAGATAGGCAGTTTAATATGCTTTGATTCGGAAGTTTTTTAATCATGTCTTAATAATCTGCGCTTAGATATAAATCACGAGAAACCACTGATGAAATTAGCAGTGAGGAGATGATTCAATTTGATTTCGATTGCATTAAAGTCACAACAAATGACTTTGCAAGTGAAAACAAGTTCGGACACGGTGGATTTGGAGCTGTTTATAAGGTATGAAATGAATTAAAAGAATTGTTACTGATGATGTCCAAATCATAAATAAGGAGTAAAGTGATAGTCTTTATTTAATTATTGATCTTTTTCAGGGTAATCTACCTAATGGAAGGTATATAGCGGTGAAGAGATTTGCGAAAAATTCACAACAAGGAGATGTTGAATTCAAAAATGAAGTCCTTTTGATGGTCAAACTTCAACATCGAAACTTGGTTAGGCTGTTGGGATTTTGCTTGCAAAGAACAGAAAGACTTCTCATATATGAGTTTGTACCAAATGGCAGCCTTGACAAATTCATATTTGGTATGACTTTGGTTTTTTGTCTTTTGTCCTACACTCTTGGAAAAGCCATTCTTTCTTATAATTGGCAAAGTTATTTACCTAAACGGATGATTGCGTAGATTTTGCAAAGCGGACACTATTAGACTGGAAAAGACGATATAAAATCATAACTGGAATTGCACGAGGACTTCTTTACCTTCATGAAGATTCTCGTCTTCGAATCATACATCGTGATCTCAAAGCTAGCAATATTTTATTAGATGAAGAAATGGATCCAAAGATTGCAGATTTTGGTACGGTAAGATTGTTTGAAGTAGATGAGACACAAGACAATACAAGTAGAATTGCGGGGACTTAGTAAGTACAAATTAGTTATATTTTGCTTTACAATACTTTTAAATAATTTTTTGTTATTATGTTTACAGTGGCTATATGGCTCTAGAGTATGTAATGCATGGACAATTTTCAGCGTAAAATCAGATGTCTTTAGCTTTGACATTTTGATTCTTGAAATTTTGAATGGTCATAAAAATAATTGCTTTCGTAAGGGAGAAAACATCGAAGATCTCTCGAGCTTTGTAAGTATATGATTCACTTCTCAAAGTTTCCATTTACCTATGACAACCCTTCAAGCAGCTTTTGTGATGGAAGATTTTGATATAAGAAAAAAGATTGTTAATTATTTGTTGTTTAATTTAGCTCTTATATCGTTTTGCTGTAATAGACTATTAGATCCCTAAGTTCTAATTTAACTAACCATTGTGAACTTTTTCTTGTAAGGCATGGAAAAATTGGAGAGAAGGAACAACTTCAAATATTATAGATTCAACACTTACTGTTGGTTCAAGGATTGAAATGATAAGATGCATTCACATTGGACTATTGTGTGTTTAAGAAAATGTAGCAAATTGACCAACAATGGCTTCGATGGTTCTGAAGCTAAGTAGTTCTTCTATTACTCTCCCTATACCCTCTAAACCTGCATTCTTCATGCATAGTGTTGAAATGCCTTGAAACCTATTCAGATTTCGTATTCAGCATATTTATTTATTTGTAGTTATTTACGATTTTGACCCTAAGGTTTAAAGTAGTGCGCTATATAAACTCTCTAACCCTAGAGGCCGTTTTTTAATGTAATTTCTGAAAACATTCTCTCAAATAATATTGTTCTCTCTCTGCCCGTGGACGTAGCTAACACACTGTTAGTGAACCACGTATATTTATGTGTCGATCTTCCCTATCTCTACGTTCCTTTTTGTGTTCTTTAATTGTTACTGAGTTCCATCCTCGTTAATCAGATTGTCATCACCATATAAAAGTTACTTTTTATTTTGAAAAAAAGGGTAAATTTTATATGTATCTATATTGTTCAATGAACCTCAAAAGTTATGTTGGGTAAATATGATCTATTATTTTCTTCTTAGATTTCATTTTGTATATCTTGTTTATTTCAAAATAAAGTGTAGTTCATCTGTAAACTTACCTTCGTATAAAGCCTTATAAGAAACTTTGAAGATAGCTTTATTTCCATCTTTGTTGATGATAAAAACCATAATACTTGGCATATCACCATCTTTGGCAATCCATGATGAGTATCAGGAAAGAAGCTATTTTTAAAACAAGTTTAGGAGTAATTTTAAAATAATTAAAATTATTTTACCACATATTCATAACTAGTCTAAAAATACCCTCAATCTCTCGAAATAAAACTTATGAAAAATCTCAATTCAAAATACAAAATATCAAACTGAATTGATCTTGAATTATTAATGGTATTGCGAATGCAAGCAATTAGATACCAAAGGGTGATCATCGATCGGTCGGGGTCGGTTTTTCGACCAGACCGACCCCGAACCGACCAGGATCGATTTGTAATATATCCAAACCGACCCCGACCAGCGAATGAGCTAAAAAACGACCGGCCGAACTGTCAATCTGTCGATTTTTGTCGGGTCAAGTTTTTTTTTCCTCATTTTTTTGGTTTTTTTGGTTTTGCCTTTTTTTCTTCCTTTAGAAAAAATTATATTTATTTATTAAAATATATATGAAAATTACAATTATAAATTATAAATCGTTCATAATATTTAGTTTTCTTCCTTATCAATCATGTTTAGTTTTCTCTTTTAATTTGTGATTGTGAGTCAAAATTCAAGAACCTTTAATACATATTTCATATATATTTGAAAACAAAACTAATATAAGAGTCCAGAGTCACATGACACATAGTCACACTCACATACAGTATAATTGAAAACAAAACAAAACAAAACTAATATAATTGAAAACAAACCTTTAATACATACGTCACAAATAGAAATGTCATGACACATAGTCACACTCACATGAAACATACAATACAATCAAACTAGAAAACAGAAATTACAACATAAAGTCAATTGTCAAATACATGTTAATTATAATAAAACATAAAGTCAATTGTCCAATACAACCCAATTACAATAAAATCAAATGATAAATGTTTAATCGTTAACGAACAACTTTGCAAAATCTGGAAGGTCTTCAATGTCTTTTTCATTGTCCATAATCGCTCTGAATCCTATGTGATTAAGATCAAGAAGAGAAATACAACTTCATTAAGATTTTAATCTAACAAGTTACAACTACAAAATACAAATGATGAATAAATACCTTCTTCAAATAATGAAGCTTCTTCCATGTCATGTTGAACTTCAAGGTCTATTGGATCAGAATTTAGCCAATTTTGAGTACAAAAATGAGAGCCTCCACTGTTTTTGGAGCCAATGAACAACGTGATGAATCAACAACACGTCCTCCTGTACTAAAAGCTGACTCAGATGCTACAGTAGATACTGGAATTGCCAAAATATCTCTAGCCATCCGACTAAGAATCTCAAACCGATGATTGTTCCTCTTCCACCATCGAAGTATGTCAAAATCACCTTCATTCTTAACATTCGCTTCCAACAAATAAATATCAATCTCCGACCCCTGTTCGAAAGGTATAGTCTCATCGCCTTCAAAATCAAGATCAATTGTATCATAGACAAAGTCTTCACCCACCTTTTCAATTAGATCACAATCAATCATGGTCTCCGTCTCCGAGGTTGGGACAATTGGTGTATTAGTAGAAGTACTACCATTCCCACTCCCACTCTGAGTATGAGTAATACTGTACTCATGAAAGAGACGTCCACAACATTGTTCCACTACAGTTCCCATAGATTTGACAACCTCTAGCCCAAAAAATTTTTTTAAGACAAAAAGATACAAACCTTAACTTTTTTTGAGGATCTAGCACAATAGAAACACATAAAACAACAATTTTTTTTTTCATTGTTCCCCCTCAAATTTGGCCTTCATGTTATTGGGCATTTCAACTAGCATTGCATTTGCACTACCAACATTCAAACGTATACAATTCTGAACCACTCATATTCGAAGTAGTGTACAAAGACCCTGAAATTTTCAATGTCACATCATAAAAGACCTTTAAAAACCTAATTAACATCTTAGCATTTGTCCAATCTTTCTTTGGTGACAAATCGTGTCTATAAGAAGCATCTTCATCTTCTAATCTATCAAAAGCCTTTTCAAACTTTACAGCTGCGTCAAGCATCAAATATGTAGAGTTCCATCTAGTGGGAACATCAAGACACACATGTAATTTAGGACCATGTAATTTATATTTTGTCCCGATGTCCAACAATCCGTAGTGAGAGAAACTCTATACTTCCTATTCACAAACATGTCTTTCAAACGCTTTTTCTCATTAACATACAACTTAAGCACATCTCTAGCCACAGTAAACTGAGATGAAACAAAAAATCTAGGTTGACTTGCACATGTTAATCTATCAACAAATTTCTTAAATCTTTTACCCTCCACAAACTTGAATGGCAATTCGTCAACAATTACCATTTCCACCAACGCTTCCCGACAACTCTCTAAACTATATGACTCACATACAAGTTGTGACATATTATCCCCAACATTGTCTTTGACTTTAGTTTTGAAAGATAATGTCATTTGGGTTGGATCTCTCTTTTTCTGGTAAGGGTATTTTTTACAATTTTCCAAATGATTCTTCATACATTACGTTTGGAATGACATGCATAGATAATTCCACAGTACTTACATTGAGCATGAGGGTCATTAGGATCACTTTTTAGCTTCTTTTTTTCACTGTCTTCCTTCTTTTCAGTGGATTTAGAACATCCGATGTCTCATTTGCTGAATCAACATCAATGATATTTGTATTAGCATCCGTTCCTTCTGCTTCTCATTCATTTTTTTATGCATCAGTTCAGTTCTATGCCAAATATGACAAACGTCACTTGTCAGTATCACACAATTCACAAAAATTCAAAGAATTTCAACATCAGTTCAGTTCTATGCCAAATATATATATATATATATATATATTTATCATCATTTTCACTACACTAGATGCACTAATTGGACAATTAATCATTGAAGTGCAATATGTATTTGCACACACATTCACATACATACATTTAGATTTGTTCAGGTCGACATCCACTAATTTGACATATAATTTTGACAATTTTTTCAGTTGCAAATCGAAAACGGACCTCGGGTTGAAAATCGAAAACGAGCAACTAAGCAAGGAAGGCACAAAACACTATTTTGAAAACAGTGTGTACTGTTTACTGTATACTGAAACGAGCGATCCGGAAGATTGAAGAAGACGAGCTATGGAGACTTGGAGTCGTGGACTGGACGGTGTGCCTGTGGCTGCGATTGCGAAGAGGAACGGACGAAGACGAGCGGTCCGGAGCACTGAGCAGCGAAGAGGAACGAAAGACCTGTGGAGACTTGGAGACTTGGAGTCGTGGACAGGAGGCAAGGAAGGATTTTTGTGGTGCGATTCGAGTAGGGAACGATTTTTGTGGACTGAGCAAGGAACGATTTTTGTGGGCGACTACGAGTGTGAACTGAAGGCAAGGAGCGAAAAAATAAACCCTAGGCGAGGGAGGCGACAGCGCTAAAGCTTGAACGAACCGCTTATATATTAAATAATTTTTTTTTAATTCATAAAGTCGGTCGGGTCGGATTTTGACCCGACCCGTTGGGAGTCCGACCGATATCTACAGTCGGCGGTTCCCTCCCAACCCGACCCCACCCATTTTTTATGGATTTCCGATCAACCGACTCTGTTTCGGTCGGTTTTGGCCGGTCGTTTCGGTTTATCGTCCTATCATGCTTGTCCTAAATCACGATGATTAGATAAAGAGATGATCATAAGAATAGAAAGTGATGTTAACTATCTTCAATAATATGAAACCTTTTATGTTAAATAAAAGTAAATTGAAGAAGGTTTTATGTCGAAAGTGAGCATATCATCGTTGCAAAGAAGTGATTTAAAAAAACATTCATTCTGAAAATACTTTTTATCGATAAAGTTGGGTTGTTTTTGTTACAGTTAAACTAAAGTTTGAAAAATAAAATTGTGGGTAATGATTAGCAGCTAATCTCCCACTTTTGTTACATACTAAAAAAATAAAACAATTTTATTCTATTAAATAATTTGACTGCAAGCACCCAATTATTTTCTTTATTTTTTTTTTAAATTGGGTATAACTCAACTATTATTAGTGTGTGTTTGAAGGTCATGAGATTTGTTGTTCAAATCATTCTGCATCATTTGTATTAAAAAAAATGTTTGTAATAAATAGTAGAATAAGGAGAAAAATCTAAAAATATATCAGTTCTTTAAAATATTTGCACATATAAAAATGTTCACTAGTCAACTTTTGAATTTCTTTTAATTGCCAATGTCGCTCTCTTTTGTCTTGTCTCACATCTTTTTCTTCCCTTTTTTATTTTTTTATTTTCTTTCTTTTCTTTAGTTTTTGTTTCTTTCGTTTCTTTTTTTTATTATTTTTATTTTATTTCATTTCTCTAATTCTTGCTTGTTCCCTTTCTTTTGTTTCTTTTTTAATTTTTAATTTTCTTTTCTTTCTCCGATTTTTGCTTCTTCTCTATTGTTCTTTTAATTTTCTTTCCTTTCTCCAATTTTTGCTTCTTAATTTTTTTCATAAGAATTATGAGGGTGAATTTCGTACCCAAGACTTGAAAGTATCCAATTCATAAGTGACTTAACACCAACAAGTCAATCATCAAATTTGATTATTATAACGAAACATTAAATATAAATAGACAATGAAAACGGATTTGAAAGAAACTACTTTTTTAATCCACAAATTTGCACCATTTTTAGGAACATTTCTTAAAAGTTTAAAATGAGAAACGAGAATAGTTATTAAACAAGTTTATTTCTCAAAAAGATGAGAAATGTGAACGACATCAGACAGACCAATAGTTTTTTTCTTCTTATAGACTTTAAGAGTATGATTTCTATCAAAAATAAATTTAAAAAAATGGCATAGATAACCCAAAATGAAGGCCACATATTGAAGTATTAGTGTATTTGTGTGTCGTAATATTTGTGTATTGATAATAACAATTAGTAATGATATTAGTAATAGAACTTAGATAGATATCAATCATAATAATGTATTAGTAATATCAAATTTAAGTAGATATCATCGGTAGAGATCTATTAGTGATAAAAGTCTATTGTTGATAGTCATGATAAAAGTTTCTGAATACACTCATCGATAGCTTTGAGTGTTAATCTTTCAAAATTGATAGATGAAAGTCTATCAGTGATAACAACTAATAATTTTTATCATTGATAGCTTAATCTTTGATGATTTTTTCACCGTTAATATCCACTTATAGAAGTCTATCATTGATAGCCAACTTAGTGAATTTAATTAATAAAGTTGAATTTCAAACTAATATGTAAATGAAATGCCTAGATGTTATCATTAATAGCATGTTATCAGTGACAGAAGCTATCAACAATGACATGTTATTTGATGGTAAAAAGAAATGATAGAAGTTATCTCTGATAGCATGTTATCTGTTGGGTTTTATGTCCTAAAACTCGTAGTTTGTAAACTAGAAACATACTCTATTTTCAATAAAGGTGTAATTGACGTTTATTTAATAAAGTTGTTGTTGAATATATAAATTGCACTTGTTAAGATTAAATCCAATAAACTTAAAGATCCATGGCTATTATATGAATATTTGAACTTTATGTGGAGACATAAGAGTAGATCAAATTCAGTAAATAGCCAAAATGGTATATAGTGTACGAATAAGGCTGGGTACCTTATTTTGGTAACACTATTGGATGCGACCTACTTTGTAGTTATTACAATCGTTGTAAAATGCTACAAATGAAGTGATTCTAATTCGTTTATGTGGTGATATGAGGAGTGAGGGCATCCTATACAATGAGTTTGCATAAGATCGGATCATGAAATAAGTCATTCTTACTTTATAAACATCGTTTATTATTTAAGGCTGACTATTGCAAAGCGATGACCTAGGTAACTTAATCTTAATCCTGAGCTAACTATGAACTCCTGTTTATTCGGGATTATCCTTAGATTTAGATGAGTGAGAATTGGCTCAACAGCGCCGGCTCAATAAGCCTCCCATTTCAGGGGTAATATAAGGTAGATAGCTGGGGACATAGGGTACAAGATAAAATTCGCTCCTACCCATTTTTAGGGATAGTAGAGAGGTTTTTCCTTTAAATGTTGACTCCGAGTCTTGAACAAAGGGCCCCACTCTCTCATTGGCTCGAGAGGGATTCAGTTTGATGATTGGATCTCAAACCAATTGTTCATTATGAAGGAAATTTAAACGAAGAGCATCCATGAGCGCGTTCGGATCTTTTCAATTTCATTGTGATCCGAAATACAACACACACATTCTATCAAACAGTTATGAAAATTAACACTAATTAAAGGCATGCTTCGAACAATTAAAAAAAAAGGAAAGAGTTCTCATACCAGTTGAAGACCCTCTTCAAACTTTGAACTTATAAGCAACGGAATAACCTCTACGCAAACCCTATCGCCCAGCAAACCAGTCTGCTGCAGCAGCACGATCGTCTACACGAATGGCAGCAACACGGACAGTCACGAACAAGTGAACAACAGTGGGAACGACACCACCAAATGGAGCCCTTGGTATTTTTGGAGTGAGAATCCAAAGTGTGATCTTTGGTGAATTTGGTAAAGGTCATAGAAATAACAAACCGTGTAGACGATAAGTAAGTGGGAGAGAGAAAGCTATCGTATAGCTGTGTGCTTATCGTTTAGAAGAAGCTACACGATCGTGTAGGTTTTACTAAGCGATCGTTTAATAAATGGTAGACGATCGTTTAGAAAACACGACACACTATGCGATCGTTTATGGATGAGTATGCGATCGTTTAGGCACTAGTGTGCAATCGTTTAGGTGATGAGCAACTATCATATAGGCTCTCAAGCTAGGCGATTGTTACGTTTTCACACAGATTGCGAATTTTTGAACTTTTTGCAAAATGAAACAAATTTTCATTTTATTTTTTAGTTACAATAACCAACTTTGGATTCTCCCACTAACGCACAAACGAGGAGAGGTTTTTGGCCAATTATCATATAATTAACCAATTTAATAATTAATGAATATAATTATATTATATTTTTACCCTATAGTTTAATATCACATATCTACTATAGAAATTTCTCTTCCACTTGATATAAATCATATTTATATCTAATTTCCTCCAAATTAATATATCTCATACATTTAGTCAATTACCTTCCATTAGCCAGATCTCTAATTATAATAAGTTGCAATGGACAAGAGGATGCGGATCGACTTTAACATGGCAACAAACGAGAAAGTTTCCTCATAGTCGACTCTCTCTACCTGGGTATAACCCTTTGCCACAAGTCGAGCCTTGAAGGTCTGTACCTTCCCATCAGCACCCGGTTTGCGCATGTAGATCCATTTACAACCTATAGGTCTTACCCCATCAGGCTAATCTACAAGATCCCATACTAAGTTGAAGTACATCCACTCCATCTCGATATCCATGGCCTTGACCCATTCATCCTGGTCAACATCCTTTATTGCCTTTTGATAAGTCAACGAATCCTCAATGTCACCATCTGCTACCATAGCAAGGATTTCTGTGAAACCCAGATAGAGAGTAGGTGGGTTCGCAACCCTCCTACTACGTCGAGGTTCCCTCAACTCTTGAGGTGGAGCCGACCTACTAGATGAACTCCCATCAACAACTCTTGTTGATGTAGCAGGCTCTTCAACAACTCTTGTTGAAGTTTCAGTAGTTTCATTGGAAAGCTCATCAATACGACTTTTCTTCGTGGACTGTGCTCCCTTATATGATCTTCCTCCAAGAAAGTAGCGTTCGTTGAAACAAATACCCTATTTTCCTTCGGATCATAAAAATAACTGATGCGTTGATTTATGAAGTGGAAATATGGATGATATGCGTTGATGAAATTGCGTTGTGCACTCGAGTTTCCCCAGCAGAATTCAAGTGTAAATTCCTCTGAGTTTCCTGGTAAGTCCAGGATGGAACATAGGGACTTGTGAAAATAGATTGCGTTGGTAATTTTCGATGAAAACTTTGTGGTAACCGGGAAAATAAATAAAGTGTTTGGTTTGTCAATTGCGTTGATTAAAAAGAAATAAATAAATGCGGTGGATTTGAGAAACGAAAGTTATGTTGATAGATGCAATGAGTATGCGATGAATGGGTTGAGAAGCTCTTTAGCTAGCGTTACTTGGGAATGCGTCAGACTATGCAATCATGTTACTACCATGCACAGCAAGTCATTTTCCAATGTAAATACGATGCTCCTAAATCTAGGATGCATGTGTTGCATGCAAAATGTCCATAGAGCTTATTCCTAAGTCTCTACTCTTGTCCTATGCGTTGATGCAAGATGCATGAAAGCAAGGTGACTGCATACAATCATATCTTATCTCTAGGATGCATGCGATGTGTTGATAACAAATAGTGCTCATTCCTAAGTGCCTATCTCTTGTATTGTGTGTTCTAATCTGACTCTCCCGAGTCTAGATTCTGACCTGACCTTTCCAAGTCTAGATCCTGTCCTTATTCCTAAGTCTCTACTCTTGTCCTATGCGTTGATGCAAGATGCATGAAAGCAAGGTGACTGCATACAATCATATCTTATCTCTAGGATGCATGCGATGTGTTGATAACAAATAGTGCTCATTCCTAAGTGCCTATCTCTTGTATTGTGTGTTCTAATCTGACTCTCCCGAGTCTAGATTCTGACCTGACCTTTCCAAGTCTAGATCCTGTCCTTAGACTACCCTCTCGAGTATCCCTAATGGACAAATGAAGCATACATAAATAAGATAATCGCAAAGAATGAAGATTCCTTAGTTGTACTAACTAAATGTTTCTCAAATTTAGCTACTCATGTGTGAATCACAGAGAATGAACAGGTATAGAGAAAGAAATTTCATTCTTATAAATAAGTTAAGTACAAAATGCCCATAGAAGTTTAAGGTAGAGAGCTTGGTAGATATTCCTTGCTGACCGAGGCTTTTTACACTAGAATCTCTATTCTGATCTAAAGATATTCCTGCTTCCACAAGCGTCGGCCCTCTCTCTATCTTTGAAGCTTTCGGCGCTCTCACAAGCTTACTAGAACGATCTACCGACACAATTTTCTCCCTCGCATCCACCTTAAGATGAAGGAAAACCAAAAACGAAGACGTGCGAACTGGAACAAAAGATTGTAAAAGTTGTGAACCCCTTTTCTGAAAATGCACTTGGTATTGATAGAGCATCAATGGTGAAAGGCGGCTTCTCTCTCCCGATTGTACAGATGGGATAGCTTTAATTCCTGATTGACACGCTGAATGATTGTTACCGATAAAGCTGAATGTACTTTGTGACCGTTATCAACTGTCAACTTAATTTGGATTCGACTGTCATCAGCTTTCTATCCCATCGCTCTTAATTGGCCTTTCACCCAGATGCGCCCACCATATTGCGCTGACCAAGTTGCGGCGATCCTTCTCAGGCGAATGTTTGCGAGCATGATCAACGCAAAGTCTTGTGGTGAAGTTGCGCTCGACCAATGATTTCCTATGAACGCAATCGTGCATTGCATTAACACATATTCTTCACAAAAATACAAAAATAAATAGTTCTAATGCATTGAACGCATGCGACCGCAATATTATAGAGTTTATTCTTAATGGACGCAATTTAACATATTTTATCAACACAATCCAACATTGTTTAATAACTTAGCACTATGATAACGTGCATTTCTGCCCATTATCACACCCCCAAATTTAAACAATGCTTGTCCTCAAGCATAAGCTAAAGATTCCTTTAGTAAGTCCACCACAAAGTTCTTTTCCTAGACTTCTCAAGGATACCTCATTCAAATCCTATATACCAGAATTTCCTCAAGTCTTATTCAAGTCTCTTCTTAAAATATTTCTAAAACCTAGGGATTGCAAGTTTAACTTTCAAAAGGACTTTACTAAATTTCGGAACATCGCATGATTTATTTCAAAAAAGAAAAAAAATTCTTACCTGGGTGTCAAATGATTTTATCCTTGCACAAAAATTTTCTTCCTATATATTTTTTCTGACCTTGTGCTGATCTGAGTGCCTTACCTTCGTTTTGGCTTGCCCCCACGTGTGTCATGCGGACATCCAACTACGAGCAATGCTCTCTTTCTCAGACTAAACTTATACCAATTTGGCAGTGGAGTTGCGGTCATTGATTTATGCGTTAATCCTGGTGACTTACTTTCGTTTTGGCTTTGCCCCCACATGTGTCATGCGGACATCCAACTATAGGTAAGTGCCTTTCACAACTTAACTCTTATCAACATGGGTTTCCCATTGCGTTGACAGTGGAGTTGTTATTCTCAAAATATTTATTTTTTATTTTTTATTAAAAATAGCAAGGTCGAAAATAAATACCTCACCCTCAAATTTAAAATGCGGCAACGTCCTCATTGCCAAAAAATTAAAATAAGTCATGTGATGGTCATAGAATGCGTTGTAAAGAGAGTTTGAAAGAAAGCTAGCAAACCCCTAACTTCGAGAAATATTTCATGAGGTGACTATCTTAAGACTAAGTTGACTCTAGTGTATATGAAAGAAATATAAGCATATTGTTCATCATTGGAGTCATACTTGGCAAAGAACAAAATGCGGTAACTAAATTTATCAATGTCAAATGATTGCGGTGATTAAAGAGGATGCAGTGATAAATCTTTGAAGACTAAAATGCAATGTGATAGTGCAAAATTGGAAATAAAGATAAGGAAGAGTACACCTGCAAATTTTGCATTATCGTCCACATTGTATTGACGCATCCATCTTTGCGGCGATCTCTCTTCTTTGGGTTGCGGTGATGGTAGTAAGATAA